>NW_008597559.1:0-1611 GCF_000691845.1 Merops nubicus | reverse complement strand
CGGTGGGAAGGAGAGCACTGAAGTTGGCGAGGGAAGGGGAGAACGGGGGGCATGGGCAGGAGAGGGGAGTTTTGGGGGGGCGGGCACCCGGCCGCCCCAGGAGTGGGGCTGTGTGGAGGGACGAGGGCAGCTCACAAGCCCTGTGTCTGCAACTGCAACAGGAGTGGGTGAGATGCTCTCAAGTTGGGGTTTCTTGTGTTGTCTGGGGGTGCGACCATTGTCCAGCTACCCCAGGAAGGCGCTGAGCGGGAATCCCACAGGGCCCGTGGACGCCGGGAGTTTGGGGGATCCGTGGGGTGCAGCACCAACAGGCCATTGCCCTTACTGAAGAGGGGAGAGGAGGACGGGCAGTGTGAGGAGAGGGGCAGGTGAGATGCCTGCACTGACCTGTTGGCAGACACCAAAGGTGCTCCCTGGGGAGACAAAGCTCCCACCACCCACCCTGGGGACCTCCCACAGGGATCCCCCTGGACAGGCTCCCACCTGGACCCAAACTCAGGCACCCCAGACAGGAGACAGAAGACTGAGTTGTGTCCTACTTGGTTTGCTCCTGCAGCAGGGGGCTGTGGGTGCTCGGAGGATCCCCTTGGATGGATGTGCTGTTTATTAACAATCATCCAAAAGTTTTCCAAGAGGCTGAGAGCTGATGCCCTGATCCCACGGGATCTGCAGAGAGTGGAGTCCTCCGGCTGTGCTGGCGAGCAGAGCCGGTTCCCTTCCAGGCTCACTGCCAGCACTGCAACGGGTTTTTCCTAGCAAGACCCCTCCATCGAGAACACAGAATGACATTTGAGTCTCCTCTCCACCTCCTTCTCAAACATTTCCTTCTCTCAGAGCCAGCTGATGGCTGAGCCCATCCCCCCATGGCCCCCCACTCTGTGTAGCCAACTGGGGGGATCTGGAGGTACCCACAACTGGGGACACCAGACCCACCTGGGCTGCATTTGAAGCCTGCACATGGCAGAGGTTTGAGAGATGCAAAATTTCCCTTTTCCCCATCCTGTGAGCTTTGACAGGGAGCTTGGCCAGCAGCCATGCCTGGCACCAGTCTGCAAGCACAGCCGGGTGCTCCCTGCCCGTGAGCACAGGGAGGGTGGCCAGATGCCCGCGGCTGGCACCAAGGGACTCGTGGCAATGCCATGGGGGATTCATCCAGTGCAGCTCATTGCTTTTGGTGTCCCTGTCATGGGGCTCAGAGCAGGGCTGGGGATGAGGGGCAGCGAGGTGCAGCGGCAGGATCATGTGCTCGAGCTCGGGTCCTGACTCAAACTTTACCAGCAGAAGTTTGTGGTCTAGTTTTGTTTTCTCCAGGGCAAGCTGTGGCACTGTGGTGAGGAGTTTCCCCTCTCTGTGCCAACAGGGCAGGACTGAGCTGGCTCCCAGAGTGAACCCCAGCTCCTTGGGACCCTTTACCAGGCTAGCCATGGCACATGGCCTGGAGCACCCCAACTAAACCCACCGCCCGCTCCCTCAGCCAGAGCTTCCCTGGGATGTTAAAAGTGAGGTGTGCACTCTCGGTGCAGGTCCCTGAGGATGCTGCTGTCACCTGGGAGGGCCACATCCTCCCAGGCAGCACCGGTTGGAGCAGCACAGCCACCTGCATCCCTGTGC
>NW_008597558.1:2898-3146 GCF_000691845.1 Merops nubicus | reverse complement strand
ACAGACCCTCTGCCACAGCCCCAGCTCCCTCCCCCTGCCCTCACAGCTTGAGGCTAGAGCAGAATCTGACCCCCAAGGCCCCCCTGAGTCCTCTCCAGAACCCAAGGGGCTGCCAGGAGCTGGGGGAAGGTTTGGAGACAAACCTCAACCACGGCGCTTCCCCCTCCGACCCCCCGGCACCGCCTCCTCTCCCAGCTTTGCTCCAGCCTCAGGGTTCATCCTCCCTGCTCCAGCCCCACACCAGCACA
>NW_008597558.1:2102-2803 GCF_000691845.1 Merops nubicus | reverse complement strand
GGGCTAAAAAAGGCTTTTAAAGGAAACCAGAGTGACTGTGTCAAGGCTCCAGCAGCACGAGGATCCCGGGCGAGGGAGCAGAAGGCAATGAGTACAGTAACAGGAAATATTTAATTTTTCCAATCTCCACTTTCCATTTTTATAAACTGAAAAGAAAATTTAATATATTACAAAATATCTGTACAGAGACAAAGGTACAACCCAATAAAAGGCGCGCTCAGTCTCAGAAGGAAACTCGGGAGAGGAACGGTGAGAGTCTGACCAGACACTGCCCTGCTGGGGCACCGAACCCCAACCCGGCCCGTGGGGGGGAGAGGGGAGGGGGGGCTGCTCCAGAACCTGCCCCACAGCCTGAGTCCTTGTAAACGCCCGTTTCCACCCTCCCTCCTGTAAATCCTTTTGTCTTCTTTGTACAGAGGCCCTTTTAGAAAAAAAAGAAATAAAAAAAAAAAAAGAAAGAAAAGCAGAAAAGCTGCTGGGGGGGCGGCGAGTGCCCCCCCCCAGCCCCACCAACAGAGGCCACATCCAGGGGCTGGTCCCCTCCCTGTGCTCCCCTCGCAGGGTTCAAAAGCCTCTTGCTGGGACCAGTAAAGAAAAGCTACTGGGAATGGAGCAGCTCTGCCCAGAGCCCCCCGGGGTGGGCACTGGTGAGAAGCCCAGGGGCACCTCCTGGTGCTCCCACAGCAGATGCCATCGGCCAC
>NW_008597558.1:0-2045 GCF_000691845.1 Merops nubicus | reverse complement strand
CGGCAGCTCTCCCAGCCCCAACATGAAGCAGTGCTGGAGCACTGTCCCCGTGGGGCTGGTGGGGGCTCAGTGGCACCTCACTGTCACCCCACCGGGGGGCACGGGCTCTGCTGGGACAGGCCACCCTGAGCTGCACCCACCCCTGGGAGCCTGGCACCGGGGGCACCTCACCTGAGGAGCCAGCAGGGCCCAGGGAGGGGGTCGGGGCTGCCGAAGGGCCGCTCGCTCCACGGCAGGTTTTTCCTGGGGATTTGCCAAATTTGGCAAGACAATCGATAGGCATCGGCCTCCCGAGAGGATTCCGCCCTGGAATCTGACTTCTCCTTCCAAATTGGATGGGCTCGGGAAGAAAAGCCAGAACAACAACAACAACAAAAGCTCCACCACGGCCCCGAGCTGGCAGCTGCACGGTGGCATGGAGAAGAGAGAAATTAAACCCCTCCTCAGAGGCAACTGGTTTATTTAGTGCACTCTGCATCCTAGAGAACTTCTCTTTTTTTTTTTTCTCTGCACATCAGGCATCAACTGGAAATGAAAAGCCAAAACCAACAAAAAAAAAAATAACCCCAAACTCAACAGATCTCCACTTGGAATTTTGGAAAGGGTGTCGCTCCTCGAGGCTGCGGGAGCTGCTGGGCCCTGCACCTC
The DNA here is from genome assembly GCF_000691845.1 of Merops nubicus. Lineage (NCBI taxonomy): Eukaryota > Metazoa > Chordata > Aves > Coraciiformes > Meropidae > Merops > Merops nubicus. The sequence goes on along the minus strand of NW_008597558.1, from coordinate 1,397 downwards.
ACCAGCAGGCTGGATGTATTTATAGATCTGTATTTATCTTCTCCTCCCTCCTCCTTCTCTGGCTGTGGAAGGCAGGTTTCCCCCCCATTAAAGCAGCACCACCTAGTCAGGTGCATTTCTTTTATTTTTCAAATTCATCTCTCTCTCTAAAAGGAAATCAAATCCTGTCAGCAGCAGGAAGGTCTCTCAGCCCCCCACCCGTTTAACTCTCCAGAACACTGTCGTCTCTAAAATGAAAAGAAAAACTGTATGTTTTCCATAGGAAAGGCCTACTCAGGAAAAAAAAAAAGCTCATAAATATGTACCTTTGTTTTATTCATCTCTTTTTAAGTCTCATTGAAATCTGGACAACATCTCAGCGTCCTGCAGGAGGAGAGAAGCCATCGGAAATACTTCCTTGACAACAACAAAAATATATATGCTTAGAGAAATGATACATGAACGCCTGGTGAGCCTCAAAGTTCTGCTGGGGGAGCCTGAGTGAGCCCCCTCAGGGCACCAACACCAGCCCAGAGTGAAGCCAGGTAGAAAAGATGCTCCTACCTGGGGGCGATTCCCACAGAAGCTGGGTTGGTTTTGTTGGTTTTCCTTTTATCTTTAATCCTCGAAGCGTTTTGGAAGTCACAAATTACAAAGAAATAGGTATTGTTAAGTAAGGTGTTCTCCTTGGCTCTCAAAAAAAAAAAAAAGAAAAAGTAAAAATAAAAAAAGATTCCCACTGCAAAGTTGTGTCAGGAGAGACACAAACCCAAAGAGACTCCTCACAAAAGCCAATCCACGGAGGCTGCTGAGCAGGAGAGCTGGGACCTGGCCCCAGAGGGGTCAAGAAAGGGATGTTGGATTGATGGAGCACAAGCTGGTGCCACCCTCTGGGTCTCCACAGCCAGGACACAGGACCCTGGTCCCTCTGCATCAATATATTCTCCTTTTTTTTTTTTTCTTTTAGTAAATAAGGGGGGAAAAAATCAAAAAGAAAACCTGCTTTGGGAGCCAGACTCTGCCCAGCCCTACCCGAGCGCCGCCCCACCGAGAAGTGCCAGTGCCCAGCTTGGAAAGCTCTTTTAACTTCCCTCTCCCCACGAGGGTGGGTTTGTTTCATTCCCCCAATTTTTCAACGATTCCCCCCCTCCTGGCTCTGCTGGCTCAGGGCAGAAAGTTCCCTACCCTGCTGCGGGGGAGTTTTTTTGTCACTAACCAAGCGCGGGAGGTTTTTGGCCAGCGAGACACCCGAGTGGGGACCCTCCAAGGGGGCAGCTGAGCGAGGGGAGCTCTGCAGCAGCTGAAATGCAGATGAGACCTCGCTCCAGCAAAAAAAAACCACCAGCTCATGTGGCTAAAGGTGGAGAGGCGGGGAGGGCAGGACGCTCAGTAGGGGACCCCCCTGCCCCGTCCCCCCC
>NW_008597557.1:0-2293 GCF_000691845.1 Merops nubicus | reverse complement strand
TTATACAGCCTGGGTTGATGGGAAAGGTTAAGGAGGAAACAAGAAGGAATAAAAGTAGAAGAGAAGAATGTTCATAGCAACAGGAGATTGGGCTAAAAGCAAGAACAGAGAAATTGAAGGCTCAGAAAGAAGTATTTCCTCAGGATCCCCTTTTCTACTTAAACTATTCTTCACTTCAGTCATCAGTGGAGCCCTCTGGGTTAAAACCTCCATTCCAAAAGTGGTTTACACTTCAATCCAAACTCTGTCATCCAAGTACTTTACATGCCCTTCTTTTAAAGCTCATAAATATTTGGAATAAGCTGACACCTAGCTGGATAACCCAGGGAAAACAAAATGTTGGTTTAAGTGTAGATGAGTTTTGGGGACATTTAGCTGAACACAAGGGGTAAGTAGATGAGAAATAATCCCAGCTGAACAAGTCTCTCTTGTGCCCTTGAAAGCCTAAAGAGTCACCAACAATAGGTGAGTGAGGAGTGCAGAAGACAAGCAGCAGATATTGACCTGCTGATGAACAAAAAGAGAATTTTAGTTGAAAGAAAAGACAAAAAAATCAGGATATGGTGTGTTAAAATACATATGGGTAGCTGACAATGACAGCTAATAAAGCTTTAAAGAAATAAACCCAGCAAGAACCTGCTGATGAACAAAAAGAGAATTTTTAGTTGAAAGAAAAGACAAAAAACTCAGGATATGGTGTGTTAAAATACATGTGGGTAGCTGACAATGGCAGCTAGTAAAGCCTTAAAGAAATAAACCCAGTAGGGACAACTTTTCATAGTTGCAAAGTATAATGAAATAAAATAACCTCCTGACTAGCAAAGGCAAGGACAAGAAGCCCTTTGATTGGACATCTGGAAGCCAAGGTGTTAACATGCTTAATTAGTTCATTGCAGCAGACTTCACTCCGAGTCATTCTAATTAAGGTGGGGAAAGGGAAGCTGAAGAGGAGTTTCTACTCTTCAGAGAAAATATTTCTTTTAAAAATATGTTTAAGTAAAATGTTTGGTTTCTTTATTATTTTTTAAACAATTACTAAATATAGGATAAAAAATACAGGGCTCTCAGCTTTTCCTCATCACAGAGATGCTCCAGGCCCCTCAGCATCTTCACCTGTATTTTTCTCCTAAATTAGGGGGGGTTTTGGCATTCTTGCTGTCTTATTGGGGTTAGGAATTCTGCAGAGTAGCCTTGTTGCTGTGGCACTCAGGTTTGGAACAAGAGTGATTTAGTTTTATCTCTAGGTGTCTTTAATCCTCTTTATTATATTTTTTTTTTTGGTGCAGTTGCTTTAGTCTTAGAGAGTGAAATAATGTATTTGATCTCTTGGAGAAGCCAGCCCCGTGACATATCTCTGTTTGCATGACCCAAATCCTTCATAATACTCTGTTTTCATCAGGCTGTGTTAAAATTTCTATTACAAGATACTGAGATCTTCACCACACTTGATCATATTAACCTGAGAAACTGAGAGAGATGGAAAACAAGTTCCATGCACACGAGCTGTAGTTCAATCACCTTTGTCAGGAATTACAAATTAAACGTGGCAGCTTTATTCAGCTCTTGTAGATAAGGACAAACTCAAATATTTGTTGGCTTCTGTATCTTAAGAGGCTTTTCTACAAAAAAACCCTACATATATTGGTGTGAGCTATTAAATGGCAGAGAAACACTTTGTATGTTCATATTCAGCTCAGCTTTTTCCAGAGGCAGCAGCTTTGTACCCCCACTAATAAATATCACACTTTGCCATTCCCTACTTCTAGTCTTTAATAATAATCCTAAAATAAAATAAAATAAAATAAAAAATCCTAAAAAAAAAAATCCTAAAATAAATAAAATAAAATAAATGCAAAACTAGTTGAAAGTGAATTGGGGTATGTTAAGAACTCCATTTTTTGCTAAAAGTCATTTTCTTCCAGATATGCTCATGAGTAAAATAGATCCCTAAAAGGGTCATAGTTAGAAAATATCTTCCTTCCCCATTTGCTCAGAAGAAATGATTTATAGATAAAGCAAATGGTTCAGCTACTCTTCTCAGAAGTCTGTTAAAGCCACCAAATATTCTTGAAGCATCACCTGTGCTTCCAAAGTGTCATTGCTTAGTTAAAATAACTAAATAAACCCAGAGCAGTGACTGTGGGGTGTAGTTTAAACACATGTGAATAATTTTTGGGTGATTCATGGCTGGACTGGACCTTAAAGGTCTCTTCCAACCAAAATGCTTCTGTGGCACAAGTGGTAGCTCCTCCCTTTGAAACAAGACATGACAGACATTAAGCCCCACATTTTG
>NW_008597556.1:519-2420 GCF_000691845.1 Merops nubicus | reverse complement strand
GATGATCTTTAAGATCCCTTTCAACCCCAAACATTCAATGGTTCTATTATAATTTACTATTTCACTATATTCTAATGTCCTGCGGTTTTATTCTTCTCCTCCACGAGCAGCTGAAGTCTTGAAGTTTTCACTAGGTCAAACTATATGCAGCAAGTGGTAATTCAGAGTCTGTACAAAAGTAGAGAGAAAGAAAGGAGAAGGAAAAATGTTTGTATTGATGCCTTGGAGAGAGTTCACATGTTTAGTCAGCCCGTGCATCCATCCTCCTCCTCGTCCTCCTCCTCCTCTCAGCTCCCGGTTCCCTTAACGCTGATTGCTCAGCCCTTTGAAGAGATCTTTGCTTTCCTCCCGTTTGTTTTTTTCTTATTCTGGGAGATACGTGGTGTGTATAATAATCTCCTCTGTATTTTCAGACACCAGGTGAAGATAAGCCTGAGAATGGAGCAATCTGCTTTAGCTTCTGACTTTTCCACTTCCTTCCCTCTTTAGTCAGCTCCCAGGCACATTGCCACAGGAACGTGCCAGACCCAGAACCTCACGCCAACCAAGCAGCCCATGAAAGTCAGAGGGAACCTCGTCCTCGAGACACACTGTGAGGAGCTTCAGGAAAACAAGCCAAAGTTTTATAGTGCAAAAATAAACACCCTGAGCCACTGCAAAAGCAAAGCTTAATTTATGCTTTTCTCACCCACTTGATTTTCTTACTGCTGTTAGTTTTGGTTTATGAGAACATGCAGAATGTAAATAATCTTTTGGAGGTAATTAAAGATTTCTGGTCATTCACTTGACTTAGGATCTGGTCCAGCTCCTGTTATTATCAGGATCAAAGTGAACAAGGATACAACGTGAGTATCACAGAATAATGGGCCAGCTTACCAGGGCGATGGTGGTGTAGGATCTGTTCCTAAAAACAGCCCCAAAAAGAAAACCCTGCAAGTGCCCCATGGGACTCAACAGCCGGGTGTTCTCGGTGCTGCACAGTTCTGGATCTTCAGGGCTTGACTATATAGGAAAGAACCTGTGGCCTTGCCAACGCATGGTTGCCCATTGTTAATTACAGATGTGATCACACCCTGAGCTGCTTAAACTGGAGCAGACACCTGCGGGCTAATGGCAGAGGTTCATCAGGCTTATCTCACAGTGAGCTGTTTAAGCTTATCTTGTGAAAGTGATTTAAAGAAAGTGGATACAAATTGCTTTAGTGGCAAAGGATAAGTGAAATAATGAAATAATTTCTTCCACCAGCACACATGAAGAAGGTTCTTCCTGCCCTCTTTTAACACGTGTAGTCCATGCTCAGCTTTAACATTCGTGCACTTTCTACATCTTCTGATAAAATCAGAGTTTTTACAAACATTATTCTGCAAGTGTCAAGGTGAGAAATCCAATTTCATCTCAAAAAGCTTAAAATATTGCATCTTTTTGGCATCCACTTTCTCTGAGAAGAGGCTGGTGGCTGTACATAAGGCTTAGGCTGGGGGGGTGGGTCTTCAAAGTGCAAAAGGAGAGCGTGTGAAGGAAAGGAGCTGACCATGCTGGGGGTTTTGTACACTATTCCTTCTTCCATAGTCTCCTCTGCCCTAGAAAAGCTGCTTGGAGAATGGGGCTGTAAAATTAGAAGCTTGGTAGCTTTGATTCCTTCCACTGATTTTCTGGCATTTCATTCCAGTCTGGAATGAGCAGCAAGGCTTTGCTGTTCTCCAGCACTGCTGCACTGCTACACACACACTGAGTCACGAGCCACCTCTGCCAAACATTTTAGGGCATAGCACAGTACTGTGCTGCCTCGGTTAGTCATCAAGTGGTAAAGGAGTAACAATCCAGCATGGTGGGGTTGGGAGGGACCTCTGGAGATCATCTCCTCCACCCCCCTGCTCCAGCAGCTCACCCCCAGCAGGGTG
>NW_008597556.1:0-254 GCF_000691845.1 Merops nubicus | reverse complement strand
TTCAGCAGCCCCAGGGCTCTCAGCCTGTCCTGGCACAGAGATGCTCCAGGACCCTCAGCATCATCTTCACACCCCTTGTTGGGCTCTCTGGTGGTTCCTTGTCTCTCTTGAATTGGGGAGCCAAGACCTGGAGCCAACAGAATCATAACATCATTAACGTTGGAAAAGACCTTTAGAATCATTAAGTCTAAATATCACCCAGCACTAAACTGTGTCTCCATGTGCCAGCCACATCTACACTTTTTTTGAACACT
>NW_008597555.1:0-8389 GCF_000691845.1 Merops nubicus | reverse complement strand
ATATATATATATATCAGTTACATTATAAATATAATATATATTTCAATATGCAATATCTGATTCTTTCCCACTACAACACTGAAGAGGTTCATTTCCAGGGCTGACGGATGGTATAACCCAGCCAAAACTTCAAGTGTCCACCCTTCATTCCTTTAAATAGGCAGAACAAAAGACAAGAATAAAGCTCCCAGTTTCTAAAGCCACATTTTATTACAAAACACAAAAAATAATAAAGTAGAAAATAAGTCCTTAAATACAAAGAAGTCTCTGCTCTGCTGAGGGAGACGAAGTAAACAAAAAGCTCAGCACGAAGCCCCACCAAGAGCACCAGGAAGGATGACAAATCCCTCTGGTCATGCCTTGCAGCACAGCCTCCCCCCAAGAGTTGCTTTTGGTTGGCTTTGTGACCTGAGCTGATGCCCAAGTCCTTCCTGGGGACCAGCCTCTCCTGCCAGGAGACTCCCACCTGACACCACTGCCCCTCCAGCCCACCTCCCTTCACCTTTTCCAGAGCTTCTCCCTTCCCTCCTTCCTCAGGGTGACCCAGAGCCCAGCCCCCAGGACCATACAAATCTAAGTATTCCTTCCCACTGCCAGCTACATCCTCTCCAAAAACACACTTACCATTCTGTGAGCTGTGAACCAACCTCTATACCACTGATCTGAGACAAATGGATAAATGTTGTTGCAATAGCATGACAAGCAGACTTCCTCCCTTCTCCTCTACTCTGCCTGCATTTACACCCTCATTACACTTTTACCTACTTGATAGTATCTTTTTTTTCTTTTTTTTTTTTTTAACCCTGAGCAACTCACTGCAGCAACTTTGTGCTTTGCCAGAGCTGCTGCAGCCAGGCTTGAGATTTCTGTGCACCAAATCTGCGCATAGTTTGTTCTGCAAATTTCTTCCTCTAACATAGCTCTTACCATGTTCAGGCAATGCTTTATTTTTAGACCATGATTCATTCCTCACCTGCTTTCTTTAGCCATAATAGGCCACGCTCAGGCATGTTCAGTTTCTTCCCTATAACACTGAATAGATCATTTATATGCTTTAAAATACAGTGGCTACTTAAAGGTTTTTGGTCTGAGCTGTGTAAGAACCACACAGGACATTGTTGTAACTCAGAGGTGGCAAAGGACAGGGGCATGAGGATCAATAAACTACTCAGGAGCCCAGACAATTTTGGGGAAGGTGGTATTGCTGTTCTGTGAGCCAGGGTTCTGTAAAGCACACCCTGCCATCCGACAGAACCTGGTAGAAAAATAGATTAATGCCATTTTTGTATCTGTTTGTGCAGATAAGCTCAGGCAGTTCATATCTTTATAGTACTAGCATTTCTACACTGTATGTGCAGCCTTAGCTACAGAAAAATATTCACACAGACTAGTACTCTGTTCTCTTTTATCTTCCTTATATTCACACACAATAACAAAGGAGGAAACAGGCTGACAAATGCATTAGGAAATCAGGAAACACAGCTTTACATTTCAATAAGTTTTATGTATCATTAGGATGCCTTGTAAACATCTCCATTGCAACTTCAGGAAACCATTTAAATCACCAGCTTCCCAGAGTACTAATTCAGACACTCCTACAGCCAGGTATCCCTGGTGTGACCAGCTTTGCATTAAACCACCGAAACTCCAAGTGATGAATTTAGAGCAGCTAAACTACAAATCTATTGTTGCATTAAGGGATTTCCTGTTAGCAAAGAAGAGGCTTGTTTTACTCTTGTGATATGGCTAAGCACTGGGATCCTAGGTAACTGCCATATCAGTATAAATCTACTTTTTGCCAGTGGGTTTCACTCATGATCACTGTGACATAATATGATGATCAGGAAATTTTTGATAAAAACTGTCAGCCAATTCAAACCACCTTTAAAGAATTACAGAACTGTAAGGATACATAAAATGTGAGATTATAAAATGATTTTTAAAAGGAGCTCTGCATGTGCAAACATTATTAAAAACAACAGATGTGCAGCTATTTTATGCAACGTATAAAACATTTTGCCTTTGACAAGATTAATGCGAGGGCTGAGACTTTAATACAAGGAAGACCAAAAAGCCTTACTATAAAAATGTCAGCTCTACTGCAATAACAACCAAATACCTGAAATACTCTTTTCTCTGGGAAGAACAGAACTAAGTTGAAGATACTGAATTAAACATTGGCAGTTTTGAATGAGATGGGGAAAACAGAACACTTTTCCCACAGTGCCTCCAATGTCACTGGATTGTGCCCTGTGCTCTTTGGTCACGTAGGCAAATATCCACGTTCACCTCCTTTGACCTTTGTCAATCATATCAGAGGCCACATTGCTGTATTTTTACCCATGTTGCAGTTAATCAGATGAAATGAAGAGGATCATTAGGTTAATTAGGAGAACAAGGACTCACTAATGGTAATAAGCAACAGATTGCAGAGAGCAGGCTTCAGTGGATAAAATACAGTGGCAGCTACCAGCACAGAGTGCCCACAATTGTTGAAATGACCCTCAGCTGAAGCAAGTAAAGTCCCATAAAGCCCTAAACCCACAGCCAGCCATCCTGACCTCAATACTTATGCTAAAGCCAAAGCCTGACCTGAAAAAAATTCTTGTAGAAGAGCACAAGTGACAACCTTGTTCTGTAAAACCTCTTCATAACTTGGAGACACTGCCATTAAATTTCATATTCAAAGTGTATAGTCCGAAGTTATCTCAGGGAGAAATTCAAAGTTGCCTGATTTGCCATGTGCAGCTCAGCTTTGACTCAGACTCTATTCTTGATCATTACATTATGCCAACTACTTCATAAAGCTCCATAATCCCCTTAATGCAGCCCACACTGGTTTAAAAATTAAAAATCACCATTGTTTGCATTATCCTTTTAATTGGATGATGGCATGACTAATATACAATATAAAAGTCAACTATTTAATCACACATAATCATCCTGTTTTGCATTATATTCATGCCAGGTATTTCTAAATTCAGATGCCATACTGTCAGTTACCATAAAATTTATAGCTTTCAGCTTTGCAGACACACATTATCTCTGAATCAGTAAAATATTGAAGCGTGATTGAAATGCATGGTAGGAATGTGGTGTAAAAATAAATAATTGCCTACCAGACAGTAGATGTTCTAAACAGTTTGTGTCAGATTGTTGTGATTTCTCCATGTGAGAGAGAGAGAGAACGACGGGCATTCGCCCTAATAACAAGGCCTGTAGCACTGGCATCAGCTGCAGCACTCCTGGGAAACCACAAAATTCCTTTCTGCTTTTCTACAAAAGGATGAAGGAAAAAAAAAAGAATGACAAGAGCTTTTACTCAGCAGCACATAAGCACCTGCCTTACTAAGTGATTACATGAGCTGATTCCTATGCTAAATTGAGCACCATATACTGTTGCAGGGAAAAAAGGCATCAGAAACTCCTCTAGCAATGTTCACTCTTCAAGAAAGATTCTTTCTGGCTGTGGCAATTCCCTCATGCAATATTACATTGATTCTGTAAAGATATCATCTGGTATTTCATAGTATTTAAGTGACTGACTACATAAATTATTTGGTTAGAAAAAGTACTACTGATGCTTTGTAGCAGACAATATCAAAAGAGTACTGAAATATCCAAGATTAAGGTACATAGGCAGTTCTTTCTGGATTGTCCAAGGAGAGGCTAGACACTGAGCTCTTAGGTAATGCTCAAGTGTCTTGTCTGAGTCATTTTCTGAAGCATCTCAACCAGAGCTGCTCATTAATTTTTAAATAATTCTTAATAAATATTGATTTGCTAATCATCTTGTGGAAACAGTTCTGCTTTGTTTTCCCCACACACACACTTTGTTGTGATGAAATTTTTGTTCTGGTAGAAAGCAAAACAGCTTTAAGATGCTGAAAAGGCATGTTTTGATATTTTGTAAAAGATCTCTTCATTTAGACTTCAGAATTATAGAATGCTTTTAATCATTGTTCTAAGTGTAAAAGGCCAGCATCAGTGAAACATCTCGATTAGCCCAGTGCATACTTTTCAGATTCAATTCACAAACCATTCAAAGGTTTGAACCTTACATCCCTGCTCTGAGAAAAATATTTTTCTAAAAGCTCTGATGTCCATTAGACAGGAAAGCTTTTTATTACTCATTCTCCTTCCAGCTCATCTTCATACTTTCCCTTTAAAGATACACTTGTCTATTTTCCTCATGGAGAAATATTCATGCCTTGCAATTTACACAAAGGAATTAGTTGAAACAGAATGCTTCAAAGTTACTATCAAATATGGCAAACCATTTGAATGGTAGAGAGAACAATCTATAGAGGACGCGTTTATTTGAGAGGACGAGATATGAAACATCTGAAACACTCCAGTATTTGGTAAATGAAAGTATTAAATTACAGTTTGGAGTAAAGGAAAAAGGTAATATTTTTCATAATAACAAAAATAAATTACATGCAATTTAAAATTTAAAGGCATTACAGAAGTCAGTAGTTATTAATGTCTGCATAATGTTTTTATGAGAAAAAAATAGTAATTAGCTCTGTTATTAGAAATAACTGGTAATAGGCTAAGCTGTAAAATTCCAAAGCAGTCAGATGAAGTCAGTCTTCTAAATTAAATAGCTGCCACCTACGAAACAGATATGAAACCACATCAGAGGTGTAGAATCAAAGTGTAAAGTGAAACAAAACAGGAGGAGGAAAACCAAAACACACATAAGACTGCTGAAGACCAGAAATGCCAATAGTTCACAATACTGGCCCAAGAGTGTGTCTAGAGTAGCTAAAAGAGCCCCCCAGTTCATCACAGAGAAATTAAAACAGCTTAGATATTGCCAGAAATAAAATAATCAACCACTCAGATGGAGCTGTCATTTAATAGACAGAAGAGTTTCGGGTGGGTTAGGATTACCAAAACCAAATAAAAAACCTTGATTGTGTTAGGGGTACCAAAAATAATAATACATATTTCTAAAAGAAAGAGTGGAGGCTTTGAGGGTTCTGTTTTGCAGTAGTTACCTAGCACTGCATGTGGTTTATCTTTGAAAGTGTTTCCATAGTTAGGGAAGAATTGCAGTGGAAGAAGTTTATTCTTCCCTCTTGCAGTAGGTATGAAATTTGTTGCACATGTCATGTTGCAGTTGTGCTGGAAGTTACAAGCTAGTTCCAAAAACTACTAAATAGAACCTACAACCTGCGTTATGCAGGAGGTCAGACAAGATGACCACAGTGGTCCCCTTGGTCCTTAACACCCACAAGCAAATGTAAATGGCAAAAGCTATGGGATTGCATGGATATGCAACCCAGCCCATGCTTACACCTCTGAAGGATCAGTGTATGGTAGCCCACATTCAGATAACTGAGAACAGGGCTCACAGTAGGTGATTTATATTCCTGTACAACATCAGCACTGTTTACAGGCTAGACCTAAAAGCTTGGATTCTCCTTTCCTGTTTGACCCCAGCAAAGGAGGTTTCAGGTATGTGTAGAGATAAGAGAGCCTAGGTCAGGCCCTCTGGTGATGAGGCCATGTCTGACCAGTCAGAGCTTCCCATCACACAGAGGTTATGCATGAGCTACTTTCCAACCCCATCTGCCCTACCCTATGAAAAGGCTGAAGGAAGAAAAGGAAATTTTCTTGTGCCTCTGTCAGTACTCAATCATTTCCTCCTCAGTCTGGTGCACTCTCTGCTCCTCGTGTTCCACATCAACTGCTTTGATCATCTCTCTTAAAAGGCATGTGAAATAATTGAACTTTTGAGCTTTTGTACAGATTGGCTGCTGAACAACCCCCTAGCAATGTCCTCATCAATGGAAACTCCAAAGAGCTCTCCTCAAGTATCAAAAAATAAATCCCCAAACCTGCTGCAACAGGGTTCCTGTCCCAAAGATAAACTGCAGAAGCTTGCATAAATATTGATTCAGTGCCCAAGAAGGAATAAAAGCCATCCCTGGGACTGAAGCACATGAGTGCGAGCACCACCATGCCATGGAAGAATAGATAATCCTCTGCCCAAATTTCCTCTCTTTCAAGTGGGTGGAAGGTGGCCCTCAGCATCCTTAAGTACCTTTGTATACAGTTTGTTTGCTCATTTGATTTTATAGGTATGGTGGTTTTTAAAGCTCTAACATGTTTTGTAGATGCAATAAATCTAAATAAGTATTCATAAAGACTTCTGTTTCCCTAGGATTACTCCCTTTTACAGGCCTGCATGATCTCTACCAGAATCATTTTACTTTAATTAGTATCTTCTGTACAATGCTACCACACAGTGTTGTTTAAGAACTAGATATATCATTGACTTCTTCCAGCTAAAACAGGAGGAATAAAATCAGCATGGTATTGCCCAGGTTGAATCACAGATGGCTTGAAACTGGATCTTGTTGAAAAGACAGCACTTCTCACAAGTTCCAGGTGTTACGGAGTTTTTTTTCCTTAGCTTAACCACAAGAACAGGCTCCAGACACTGTTTGGTAGGTTTTGCTTTTGTTTTGTCCAGAGCAATTTAAAAGTATATTTAATTATTTAAAAATTCACAGTTTACTCCATAGAAGTTTTTCCTTTCTTTTTGTTTCTTGCTCTACAAAGTCTGTGGAAATGAATAATTGAACTGTTTTCAGTAAGATGTTCTTATTTTTGTGAATAACACAAACAGTTACGTAGAAATAGAACAAGAAAATACTTTTGAGTTTGGTAAACAAGCACCAAAATCAAGTCTGCCTCAGCATGAAAAATACATGTGAGTTTTCAACAGAAGAGAACCCAGATTTCCCTGTTTATGTAATGTAAAGTTAATGCCAAAGAGGAAAAAAAAAAGATAAGATTTCATTGTCAATCAACACCAGACAGCACCAGTAACTCCAAATTCACATTTCAAGCATTCCAGGGCTCCCGTGAGGTGCTGAACTGGCACTTCTCAAGAGTGGTATTACATTAGCAGCCCTGCAGGGAATAGCATCCAGATCCTACAGGAGATACCTGACAAGCCACCTAGCAAGTATCCCATCACATGGAGATAAAGAGGAATTTGTGTATTCTGGTTTGGTTTTCAGGGTTTGCATAAACTCCGTGCCCGTGCTTCTTTCCCTCTTCCCTTAGCCTGGGGCAGAGGCTGGTCCAGTGTCTCAGCACTACTGTTCCTCCAGGCTTATTCAAGAAATTTTCCACACAGCAAATGTGAACATTTAAGACACTTGCTATGCCCAGCAGTAGTAGAAACATTGGTCTGCCTTGCAGCACACTGGCTTGCTGCTTTCTAGATGCCTTTATCATTCATAAAGATGCCAAAGATGCTCAAGTCTGGTTTCAGAGCTATGGATGAAGCTCATTTCTTTATGCCTGCTCCAGAAAGTTTACTTTCACTGGCAAATTTTGGCATTATTTCCCATAAAGCGTCAGGAGCATATGAAAGCAAATAAGTGTGGCACAGTGGGCTCTGCTTCTACCTAGAACTTCTGTGAAGGCCATTAAAACACCAAAGTCAGAGTTTCCCACACTCGGCCCACGCTAAGGGAGTGTTTCTGGTTCTACTAGAGAGAAAAGAAACAGTGCCCACCTCTCAGACTGACATTTTCATTGGAGCCTTTCTTCAACTGAAAGCAGAGGACTCCTCTGATAAGAGCAGATTTTGAAATGTCTGAGTTCTCGCAGCAATAAAGGATAATTTTTCTACTGAGTTTTCAAATCAAGATGACTGCATCATGTATTCAGCATGAAGACAATGTTAGAAATAAATATTGACTAATAAGCTCTATTACCATGTTTAAGGGCTAGTTGTGACTAGGTACCATTGTGTTATGCTATGCATACAGGGTAGTGAAGGATTCCTGCCCTGAAGACGTTCAGTAAAGAGAAGAAATAAAAGTACAAGAACTCCAACAAATGTCAGCTCTTCTTCTCAGGTGAAGGGAGAAGTTCATATAGGTCAGGTAAAGGCATGGAAGGAATTAAAAACCCCACAACACACTAAAACCACAAAAAAACAACCACCAAAAAACACCAGAAAAGGCCAAGTGAACCAGAAGAAAGAGTTGTGGTATGAAGTGATAAATATTATGGAAATACTCAAGCAAACAGTTTGCAACAGGGTAAAGTCCTGTCTGAGCTGCAGGAGGCCCTGCCTGCTTTCTTCTGCTCCTGCTCCTTCCAGCTGGGGTCTGGCTGGCTTTCCTCTCAGCAACACACAAAAGCAATGAAAAGAGCACAACACAGCCTCCTATGCAGAAAGGATATTACCAGAGTTAGCCTTAGGAAATCAAAGCATATAGGTGATGCAAATACCACATATGGTCACAAGCTATCTATACTAGTCAGAGACTCCCAGTAGTATGAGCAGATTTCAAACAAACAGCTTGGCTGGGTTCCCTAAAGAACTGAAATCATAGAACCATAGAATCCTTTA
>NW_008597554.1:0-2882 GCF_000691845.1 Merops nubicus | reverse complement strand
GGCACCCACCGCACAGGGAGCCGGCCGGCGGGGAGCCCGGCCAGAGCCGGGGGGCAGCACCAGGCTCTGGGGAGCCACCGAGGAGACACTCGGTACGACAAGGTGTGCAGTCGGGAGAGGGACAGGGCAAAATGTGCTTGATGATGGCACACGAGTGCTCCTGTATGCCCTGTTTTCAGAAGAAACACACAATTCGTTGCAAAATGAAGTATATCACCTGACAGATTAAAATCACTTGCCTGCTTGTAAACCCTGTAGTTACTGCAGCTATACTTTCTCCTGACTCTTTGTGATTGAAGAGGTAAGAAAAAATACAACATCTTTTTAAAAAGATTTAATACAACTTCTCACAAAACCTATTTCACTGTTTCCTTTCATTTAAGCCAATCATTTGGAAACAGAATGCAAATAGTGACACATGCTTCAGTAAGTTAAGCATTAAACTCTGTCCACAATACTTGAGGAGTCCCTGAGACTGAAATCTTGCTGATGAAAAATCCAGATAAACACATACCAGAAGAGACTGCCTGTTTTAAGATAGAAAATTGAAGCTATAAAATCAGAAAATATGGCACAAGAACTTCCAAGGGCAGGAGAAGGACTTGCTACTACTTCAGTGAGCTTTCTGGAAAAAAATTAATTACAATTATCTGTGTAGTTTTTTAGGAAAGGACTAAATCCAGGACTTCCAAGAGCTTAATGAAATAACAAAAGCGCTGGAGTTTTGGAATAAATTCACAGTCAAATGTTATGATGATGGATTTATGGACACACAGGTGTAGCAACCAGGAAATCATTCAAATAAAAATCAGAATGACTGAACGCCTACAAATACAAGTTAAGATGAATGGCATATGGCAGAATATAAGATGCCTAATACAGGAGACAAAGTTAAAGTCACAGATATACTTATGAGGTAGAACCTAAGGCCAACGTTGAGTCAACCAGCTACTCACAGCTGTGCTCCAGAGCTTAAAAAGCCATCATGGATTCTCTACATCAAAGGTTTTCCTCAAATATTGCTTCCATAGGCTGTGTTCAGAATCTCCACCTTACACCTTGTCAGCTAATTGATTCTTCTTCTCAAAATCTCTTCCTTTAAGCAGTGATGGAAGAGAGCTCTCCTCCTTCTCTCCTCTGAATCGGTCTGGCTCCTGCCCGATAAGCACTGTGAGTAGATGAGGTTTCTGACACACTGCTGCTTTTAAGATTTAAATTTTTTTTAATCTTCCTACTCTGTTTGTGATATAAGCCCACACCTCTTCTACTACATAAAGGCTTCTTAATGGCTAGAAGATGGAAAGAACAGCAGTCTTCAGGTTCAGTGTTCCCAAATGATTTCTGGATGACAGATTTTTAATCAGTCATGTCTATTAGCTCTGATTCTCTTCTAAGAAGCTTTGAGCAACAGCAGAGACACGAGTCAGCAGGAAAGTATTTCACCTGGCTATGCTCAGAAAGTTATCTGTAACTGACAAGACATCTAAGGTATTTTTATACCTGTCTCTTTCTTCCCTAAAGACAGCCTAAAGGTTCTTTTTAGACATGCAGTCACCTGAGTCTGGACAAACATTCACAGCACCATTGCAAATCCCTCATAAATATTTGATCTCACCATCATCAGTCCTATATACTAACTGTTAGTAAGGGCCCATGAATGAAACACACTTCCAATCATTTATGAGCTGGAGCTAAGAAGGGGGAAAAAAAGAGTGTACCACTGACTCGCTGACCCAGGAGCAGGATGAAAATTGTGGATTCCCAAGTGCTGCTGCTTGCTGAGGACAGCCATGCCATGGAGCCTCATTTGAGTGTTTATGAAGCTCTGTTTTAAAATTAGGTAAGGAGCTTACTCATGGTGTTGTGGGCTTGCCTTACTTGATGGCTCTTTGTGCCTTGCTTGAGCAGAAAATATTCTTCAGTCAGAAGTATACTTACCTTTTTAATTGAAAAAAAAAAAAAAAAAAAGAGGTAGGAATGACTTTACAAATAAAGATATCAAAGCAGCAGGGGTTGAGACATGGTTTTGGGATAGAAATAAGGCCTCTATAAGTTAGGAGAATCGGGATAGAAACCAGGGTGCCTCTATAAACAAGGACATCATAAATTAGGAGAGAGGGAATAGTAATCTAGGACAGAGAAGATAGGAGTGCTTTCACAGGCAAGAGTATTGTAAATCCATGGCTGGAAGTGAGATGTGGCCTTTTAGGTAATGAGGGAGTTAACAAAGCACACAACAAAGAGGGACGTGTGTTAGGGGAAGCCACAGATTAATAGGGGGATATGCTAGGGGTAATATGTAGTATATGCTTTGAACGCCTATACCTTCTGAGCACCTCGGCCAATGGGGAAAAGAAGAGGGCCATACATGGCCAGGAAAATTAGAATAAAAGGAGGCTGGGTCCCCCAGCAATTCTGAGAGACCCCACAGGGGAATACCTTCATTCCAATAAAGTCTCTTTACAGGACTCCTGTCTCCGTTGTGAACATAATTCTGTAATGATGTGATTTTCTGCACATAATTATGTAGGGAGTTTGTCTGTTTGTTTGTTTCCCCTCCCCCCTTTCCTTTTTTCTTCATTACCAGAACTCTGCTCTTGTGGTAACTAGAAAGCTCTAATTTATACTTGTCTGGTTTCAGACTCCTCATCACAAATCAGTGTCTTCTGGGCTGCTGTTCCCTGCTCAGCTATTCCCCACCGAGTACTTACCCATTTGGCTTCTTTTTTTTTGTACTATTTTCATTCTCTTTTCCAAGTGTCCTCTTTTTGACTAAGAATAATCCCTCCAGTTTGTCACCGCTTCTCCAAACGGCTCCTTTCCCTTCAGGCTCCTTTCCCCCCTCCGGCTTCGGCCCAACCCAAGGGGCAGGCCGCGGGCCC
>NW_008597553.1:1011-1282 GCF_000691845.1 Merops nubicus | reverse complement strand
CTTTGCCTCCCAGGCGGGGGAACGGAGCGGCCGGGCCTCGCTTCAAACCAGGCAGGTTGGGGCAACCCTCCTGTAAATGCTGTTTCCCCACAGTGATGGCTTTTTTGGGGGGGTTGGGGAGGGTACCGGGGTGCTGGGTGCCAGCACTGCCCCCAGGGTTCCCCCAGAGTGGCCCCCCCAGGACGGGGTCCTGCCCCGCTCCCCAGCCTTGCCCCGCTGCGAGGGCTCAGCCCGTTGGGTTTGGGGGTGTGGGATGGGGTGAGGAGGTGGC
>NW_008597553.1:0-380 GCF_000691845.1 Merops nubicus | reverse complement strand
CACAAGGAACCATTCAGCTCTCCCCGGATGCTGCTGCAGGGAGGAAACTGAGGCACGACTGCGGTGGGGCAGTGGCAGGAAGGTGACAACCAAGAGCCAGCTCTTCAGGCCAGGGGAGTCCTTGGCCACCCCTCTGTTTCTAAAACCACCCCCGAGCCGCAGGGCTGGGGTTTGAACCCCAAATCCCCCTTGCCAAAAGCTGGTGTCTGTGGGTTCTGGCCCCAGGTCCCAGCTTCTCTCTCCTCCTTGCAGGTCTCCTGGCTGGAGGGGACCCCCAGCCCCCCTTTGCCACCAACCTGCTCTGCCCCAGTGGTCTCGGTGTCTTCTGCTGCCTGTGGCTGGGGGCCACCCACCCCCTCGCCACCCCCAAACCCCCAACC
>NW_008597552.1:0-595 GCF_000691845.1 Merops nubicus | reverse complement strand
AGCTTCCGCTGGCTGCCTGCCACGGCACCGGCCTCGCCGGGGAAGGGATGCTGGGGCGCCGGTAAGGCTGGTGCTGTGTGGGACGCTACATTACAAGGTGCTTTTGAAGGGAAAATAATAATGCAGAACGAGTCCTCTCTTTCCGGGCTGCTTTTTGTGCTTTTTTCACAGGAAAGTTGCTCAGTCTAGACAATTCTTGCCAGAAAACCACCTTGACACTAGATCAAGTTTTCTTATATCTGGTGCCTTACGAAACCGAAGGAAAATTATTTTCTGTTGTTCACTCTGAGACACTATGGTTCATACTGAAAGAATGGCTTAATACTTAACCTCAAAAAAGATCCATCCTAATAAGCATTAGCTAAAGTCGAAGGATCTTTTGGTAGGAATAGGTGGAGCTGTGCTTAAGGTACTGGACTAGGACTGATGACCAGCACTCGGTTCGTAGGTGCAGAACCACGTGGTCTCAAGCGACGTGTTGGTACCTCTTCATTCTACCTGGAAAATTAGGTTTTCTTTGCCTGGTCTGTGAGGTGGGACCCGGGGCTGGTGTCCAGGAAGCCGGCAGGGAGGCTGGGTGACATGCCCTGGGCTG
>NW_008597551.1:5110-10112 GCF_000691845.1 Merops nubicus | reverse complement strand
AACTGCGACAGGGCGGCAGCAGGACAGCAAAGGGCTCCTGAGGGAAGGTGCCAGGCCCCAGAGCGGCCGCAGGCAAGCAAGGACCTTGTGTCACCCCCGCCCAGCTACTGCCTTGCTCACGGGACCCCCGGCCCCACGCCTGCCCCTGCTGCTGACAAACGGCTTCCACCTTTTGCCTTCTGCTGGGGCTTCTCTTGCAACCAAAATCCCATGGGACCGCACCGCTTAGCTGGGTGCAGGCTTCGGACACAGACGTCCCAGGGCAGGGGGCAAGGTCAGCCTCCCCTCCCAGAAACTCCCTCCTCTCCACTTTTACACAGGACTGGGAGATGTCAGCGAGACCTCTGAGCCTGGAAAGGCCAGGAGCTGGGGCAGCAGATGGCTTTAGCATTAGCTAACTCAGGCTGGAAGGGCTGGGGGGATCCAGGGCAGCTTTGCTGGAATGAGTTGAGCCTGGAGACCAGCACCAGGACACTGCTGCTCTTCAGGACAGCAGGGCAGTATTTTCTCTGTTGCTAAAGCCTGCCCTAGAAGCAGTACCAAGCATGATGCTGGCATGGGAGCCACATCCCCAGCAGCACCTCACCACCTCTCTCCACCCTGCACCCAGGCCAGTGCTAATTTTAGACCCTGTGAGCACTCCTCCCTCAGGGACCCGCTTCCACAGTGCAGGGATAAGGGTCCAGACACAGCCTGCAGAGCCCATCTCCCCCTCCCTGACCTCTGCTCCATCACAGGAGCAAAAATGAGGTCTTACTCTAGCAACCTACGGAGAGGATAAAAGGGGGAGGAGGAAGAGGCCCTGGCCAAGCCAAAGCAGGAGTTTCCTGGTGTACAGACCCAGCTTTTGCAGAATAGATAAGATAACGCACGTGGATTTCTCACCCTGAGCAAGCCTGTCTGCACCCTGAAAGAGAGCCCCAGGAAGGGGAGATGATGTTCTGCAGCACCCTAATGCTGCCAGGCTGCTGCAGTGGAAGATGCACGGGGACCCCCTTCATGCAGCCATGGCTCTCCTGTCCTTCTGCCCTAGCTGTGCTTCCGCCTGCTCCAGGTGAAGCTGGGGGTGAGGGGGGCCAGGGGGAAATCGGATGTTGGGAGTAACAGCCATTGTTTTTAGCTAAAATAAAAAGCAAGCAAAAATAAATCCTTCCTGTTGGAGCAGGCAGGGTCCCGGGATGCTCTGCTGCCTGCTTAGAGCCACCACCGGCAGTAAACAAACGTTTATAGCTCCTGGGATGCCATATATAGGTGGGGTGTGGGCCAGGGAAGGGGGCACAGCCAGGGGCTTCCCCCACACCCAGCGACAGTGACGGAGATGCCCCAGGAGAAGCCCTGCAGGGAGGTCACCCACCCTGCCCTGTAGGACAAACAGACCCAGCGCTGCTGGAGAAGCTGCTTGCAGCACACAAACCCCTCTACCCTTTCCACGGGCTAATGTTGAGCCACCTGCAAGAGACACCTGAGCTCCAGGACGTGCCTCCATACCTCGCTGCCTGCCCCCAGACTCCTCCTGCCCCAGCACGGCTGAGAGGGGCGATGCCTGAAGTGGGTGTTGACAGCCCTCGCCAGTCCCAGCATGCTGCTTCCCACCCCAGCAGGGCCAGCTTTCCCCCACTGCTGCTCCTTGAGGAAGACCATGGCCTCCTGAGCTCTTTGCTGAGCTCTCAGGGCAGTTCCTGTTCCCATTCTCATTCCCAGGGAGGTTTCTTTCCGATGGGGAGGAGGCAGGCGTGCAGCTGGCGAGGAAGTGCCTTGGCGGGGGCGGCGCGGCGCTCCCAGAATTGTTCCTTTGTGCAGAAGACAGGAGGACAGAACAGTGCCTGCCTGCACCCTGCCTGTGGCCACCAGTCCTCCGGTGTGGGCAGGAGGAGTGTCCTGCCAAGTGGGCAGGAGAAGGGCTCAGCCCCCGGGAGGTGGCAGGGGCCCAGCCAGCCACCACCAGCTGGGTTTGGGGCAAACCGGGATGACTGGGTTGGACTGGTGGGGCCCGGAACACCAGCTTGGAAAGTGCCTCCTCCTCCCAACACGGCTATCTCTATAGCAATGGAGCAACTTGGTGTGCTCCAGCCCAGAGGGTTTGTAGAGAGAAGCCAACCATGAATGATCACACTTGAGCTCTGACAACATCCGTAACTGTGGAAGATTTGCTAAGGGGCCACTCCATGCACATGAATCATCTCCTGCCTGGAAACAAGGGCCCCTTGAGTGGGGCAGATGGGGGGAGCACCTCTGTCTGCATCCAACAATGTCAGCAAGAGCCTGAGTGCTTGGGGCTGGCTCCTGCATGGCCAGGAGCCCTCAACTGCCCCAGCCGGTGCCTCTTCGCACCTCTTGCTGTGATTAACCCCCTTGCTGTTAGCCCCAGGGCCCTGGCAGCTCTCCCTGCTCCCCCAGCAGCTCCCAGCTCGGGTGCCACAGCATCCCTGGGCACTGTGGAGCTCAAACCTTCTGACCCGTACCCCAAACTTCCAGCACCTCCCTCCTGCCTCCCCACAGCACACCCCGTGCCCTGTAGAGCCAGGCTGTAGCAGGCAGGACAGGGACACACATCTTCTGAAGATCTCATCATCGCGACCTTACAGTAGCTGTTATCCTTAACTGATAACCTTGGAAAATCAGTCCCGGGAGATGAACATGAAACCTGCCTGCTTGAGGGGGCAGAAGGTCCCCCACCAGCTCTCCCTCCTGTGCAGTCACACACTGGCTTCTCTCTTTACACAAAGAAGCCCACAGGGTTCACAGGGCCCCTTCATCCCATTCCAGCCCTGGGAGAGTGGGAGATGGGCAACCAGAGGGGTTAAATAGCAAGAAGGCTGCCCTGGCTGTGCCTGCTGAGCCTCCTTTGTCTGTGCCCAGCTCTGCTCCAGACGCACCCTCCCTTGATGGTGACAGCAGCCCAGGGGGTGACTCCTTCCCCAGCGGCACAGCCAGCTCAGCCACTTTCAGCAGCGCTCCTGTGAAGGGCCCTGCATCTGCTCTGGTGCCTTTGCCAGCAGCAGCTCGTCTCCCCAGTATAAATAGCTCTGCAGGAATCCTTATCGCTCCTTACTGCTCCCAGCAGCTCGCCCACCTCAGCAGAGGCCAGCAAGCCCAACCAGGGGCAGAGCCACGCTCTCAGTCACACTCTTCCTCGAGCCCTCCTGCTTCACCCTGGCTTCTGTACTGAAGCAGTTTCTCAGAGTCCTTGCCGGCCCCCAAGAAGCAGAGAAGAGCAAGGGGAGCTGTGGCTCGTGACTGGGGCTGGTGCTCTGTCAGGTGCCAAAAGGGAATCGGCCACAGAACAAGACTGGATGTCCCAACCTCAATGCACTGCTTTCTGGAAGAGAGAGGGTTTCACATGCTCCCCCAAGTCTTACACATGGAAGCGGGAGCCCTGCATAGAGAGAAGTGTAATTTCAGGCCAACACAGCTTGCAAAGGGCAAAGATTATCAGCAGGGCTGGCACCCCTGCCAGCTCGCCCGCTGCAGAACCCCTCCTCACTGCTGAGGGGCCAGTGCAGCCTCTTCTCTGCACAGCTGGATTAGAGGAGAACCCGGAGACGGAGGAGATGACAGCGGTTCCCTTCGCAGCCAGCCCGGTGCTGGCAGCACTCCCCTCGCTGCATGGCCCACAGGAGGGGTGCAGCCCTGCAGCGAAGCCCCCAGCTGGGCTGAGGCTCTCCTGGAGATGTCCACCCTTGGAGCGTGCCTGCGGATGGGAGATCTCCTCAGCAGCAGTGACCTGAGCCCAGAGCCGCGGCATTCCCTGGGGCTGCAGCACCTGCACCCTGCCTGCTCCCCTTGGCAGGGACTCACAGAGGGGTGTCACCTCCCCAGGGAGACCCCAACGCAGCAATGCGGCACAGGAAGGGCCCAGGCTCTCTGAACTGGCACGGCTGCTGGAAGAAGCCCCCGGGGCAGCTACTGTTGGGCTGCAGGGTAAGTCCCTCCTCACAGCAGCTTGCACCCAAGGAAAGCAGCTTCTCACGTGGTGCAGGTAATAAGTAACAGGCTGATTAAATCACCCACAAACATCTCCTGTGACCCAGGCAGATAACAACTCCCTGGTGCCCCACGCCCTGGAAGGAATCCTTCTCCAGGGGCTGCTGGGGCTGTCCCCCTGCTGCTGAGGACTTAGCAGCCCTTTCTCCAACTCCTGGAGATTATTGTGGTTGGTGGCTTTAGCTCCCCAAAAGTGAACTTTATCCCCCTAACCCAAAGAGACTGCAGCTGCCCCCGCCCCAGAGGAGGAGGGGATGGTTTCTGTATTGCCCTCTCTTACTGCTGAGCACAACGAGAAGTGGAGCCAATAAAAACACCCACATGAGATATCTCTGAGTGACCCTATTTGTGTCCCCAGGCAGAGCATGGGCAGCCTTCTCCCTCTGACCTGGACCCCTGAACTCCCGGGGACCCCTAACCCCAGGTACACATTATTTCCAGCCACAGCTCAGCCCAATCAACCCAATTAGCTCTGCAAATACGTGTGGAGCAGATTCAGCACACCCAGGCTCTGCTTCAGAAGCCAGTGACAGGCTGAGCGAGCGTGTGGCAGGACACTCGGCCGGGCCAGCCTGGGAGCAGAGCTCAGGGGCTGCTGGCTGGAGAACACGTTTAAATAATGAATGAAAAAGAGACGTTTGAGATGCCCTTTAAAGGAATAGTCAGGCAGGAGCGAGACCTGCTGACTAATGTATAAAAAACAAGCTTCAGGCAGAGGGGAGATGTTAGGATTAGTTAGAACCCAGAATAAACTGTGTTTCCTCCAACCAAAATTCTGGTGTCGGCCTTTTCCAAACAAACTCTGCGGCACAGGGAGCAGCAGGTTGGCCTGGGCACCCCTCCAGCAGCGGGAGAGGCCCTGGGACTGGTGTATGACCACGTGCCTGCTCCTGTCACCACCCTCCATGGTGGGCAGAGCTCCGGGAAGCCTCCCTGGGTCTAACCTTCTGCCTGCTGCTGTCTCAGAGCTGGGGCAACCTGAAGCTCTCGCCTCTCTGTAGCCCTTGATCTCCACCAA
>NW_008597551.1:2554-5079 GCF_000691845.1 Merops nubicus | reverse complement strand
GCAGGAATTACAGCTCATTGCAGGCACAGTGGTGGGAAACCTGCTGACTCAGCACCCTGGGGCTGTTGATGGCTCTCCTGTGGGCATGTCCTCCCCACTGCCCTGCGCCCAGGCAGGCATGGCCACTTCACCACCTAGGGCTGGGTGTGTCCTCCAGCCCCTAAATCTACACAATAGACATCCCAGCTCCACTGATGGGGGTGGAAAGCTCTCTGCACCCCAAAAAGCTGCTCTCTGTGTCCCATACATTGCCAGTCCCTGAAGCCAAGATCCAAAACATCTCAGATGCAACACCTGGCATGCAGGAGAGAGACATGGAGAGGCTGGAAGGGCTGATACACGTTTCTAGGAGGAAGAGTCACGTGAAATGGTTGTCCCTGGAGTCTCAGAAGCAGGGGAGGGTCCAGGACCCTCACTTAGCAGAGTATGATCAGGGAGGGCAGGAAGGAGCTGGTGCATTAGCCACCAGCCAGCTCTGCTTGCCCAAATGCCTTCAGCCATGTTGCACAATGCAGACACCTCTTTTCAGAGGAAAAACCTCCTGGGAGGGGGTGAAGTGTCCAGCACTCAGACTCCTGTGTTAGCATCCCTGCCCCGACCCTGGCAATACCCAACACCTCGGGACCTGTGCTGGGAACGAGTCTCTCCTGCCTGGCAGGGACACTGGGACCCTCTCAGTGGCCACCCCAGCCCTGTCCCCGCAGGAAAGCCGTGTTCCTGGGCTGGGACAGGCTGGGCATGGCTGAGGGGCTCTGCGTTTGGGGGCTGGGGCCGTGCTGCCCCGGAGGAGCCTCGGAGGGCAGGATAAGCGTATTTTCTCAGCTGAGAACAGCCCTTCCGTTTCCTTCCCTTGCCCAGCTCCCGGGAGCATCAGGTGCAGCAGCAAGGCCACCGCCGACAGCATTTCCTACCCGCTTAACCCCTGCAGGGCAGGGCCGGAGAGGCAGGGAAGCCAGTTTAGCCCAGCAGGAAAACTGGCAAGCTCCAGCACAGGGGAAGATGAGGCTGCTCTGGTTATTGCTGATGGCTCTGTCAGTGCCGGGACTGGTTTGCTGTACCTGCTTTTAACTCCAGGACACAAAAGCCAGCTATCAGACCTGTTGCTACATAACTTCTATTCCTGGCTCTGCCCTTAAAACCTTGGTTTCCCAAAGCATAAGATGACACTGGAACCACATAAAATGGGAGGCTGAACCCACTCGAAAAGGAGCCAAAAAGGGGCTCTTGCCTCATCACCAAGTTGGGTGGGTTTAATGTTCAAAACCAACCCAGAAGAAAGCCCAAGCCATTCTTCAAGCTGCTCCTTACACATCTCCTGCTAATTGCCAGCAATCAGAACATACCAGTATCTCCCAGAGCTCCCTCCTATCGCTTCCAGGATCACACACGCGTGAACCCCACGCCAAAAAAAAAAGTATTTTGAGCATGGAAACCCCTTGCAGCAAAGATCTGTTTTCGTTCCAGACTGTTACAAAACATCAGTGTTCTCCCTTGCCTGCCAAAGAGCCTGCCTTTGATGGGAGGCATATCAGGAGCAAAAAGGGAAGGGGCTGCAGCAGCCGTGCTGTGGGGGGAGCCTGGGGGAGGGAGGGCTAAAGAACTTATTGTCATCTTTCCCCACTGCAGAGGCTGCAGACTGTCAGTGAAGGTTCTACAGAGGGTCTTGAGCTCCCCGAATGCCTCAGGGTGATAAAAAGCAGGTAGCTGGTGGCTGCGTGGGTGTCTCTCTGCGGGTGGCAGGTCCTGCTCTATTTGTCCTGTGGGTGCCCTGGCAGAGGGTGTCAGCCTCTTGTTTGTGTGGCAGTGGGACAGAGCTGGCAGAGACAAGGGAGACCTCCTTGGGGGGGCTTCCAAACCAATTGTCCTGCTGCTGCCCTGGAAGAGGGACAATTCATAGGCGTTCTGCAGGACTGACAGTCGTACCATGATTTTAAGGTTCCTTATTTGCAGGAGATATGTGTTCCTCAGGAGAGAGCTTTAGCTGTGACAGACTAGGTAGGTATAAGCTGGTGTAGGAAAGAGTTAAGACTTTAGTATGTGAGTCTGGGATGCCAGAAACCACTTCAAGCCTCTACTCTTCTACATCGTTATCATCTGTCCCCAGCAAGTTATTTGGCTACTGAACAACAGGCAAATCTTGGGTCGAACCCAGTTTTCACTCCCTGTCCTCCTCTAAAAAGCCTTCCCACTGTTTGGGATGAGACAACTACTTTAAAACCTTAAACAAAGTTTTCCTGGGCTGGGACAGGAACCACCCAGCAGCTGGGAGGAGAGGCTTTCAGGCCCAGCGGGGCCCAGCGCCGCTCCGCAGCTCAGGGCGCCTGGGCCGCGCAGCCCAGCGCATTGCCACCGGAAAACAGCCCTTCCAGGCCAAGAGCAAACGCGGGAAAGAGGCAGGTTTTCCACGCATCCCCGGCAGATAGCACGGTCCCCAGGGGCCCTGGCTGGAGGGCGCTACCCTCGCTGCAGTCAGGGCACCGTCGTGCTCCTTGCCCCCTCGCAGCAGGGACCCGTGTGGGGCGGGG
>NW_008597551.1:0-2519 GCF_000691845.1 Merops nubicus | reverse complement strand
AGCTGGGAGCCAGTGCCTGCAGCCAGACCCACCGCCCTGGATAAGGGCAGCACTGGACACGGAAGGATGTCGGGAGACACACAGAGCCAAATAACTCCGGAGTCTCCCCGCTCCGCTCGGCATCAGCAGCCCTGGGCCCACACCCCCACCCCGCTTTGCCCAGCGGGATGGGGCCAGGGCAGCCCGTGGTGGGCTCAGGCCCCTTCCCCACATGCTCCTGGGCTATAAACAGGCACTGGCCCCGGGCAGCTGAGTTTCCAGCGGAAGGAATGGCTGCAATGTGGGGGGGGAGCTCAGCACAAGCCCGGTGCACTAACAGCTGCCTCGATCTGTGTTTCCCTCCCACTCTGCACCCCCTGCATGGGGCTTCGAGCGTGGGGCGGGGGGGATTACTCTGCCAGCTTGCAGGCGGCAGGTCAGGAATGATCCGGGCTCCCTTCCCACTGACCCCATGGGCTCCCCATTCCTGTGGGCGAGCCGGAGCCAAGTTTATCCCTGACACATCTCTGCTGAATTTAGATCACAGATAAGTTTGGTGCAGGACCTAAATTCTGGTGGCACAACAGGTCAGGGAAGAGTCACTAGTGAGGAGAAGCCGTGTGTGAACACAGCCCTGCTAAAGCAAAGGCTTGTGGCACAGATCACCTCCCAAATCACGCACACATGCATTTCTTCATCAGCACAACCTGAAACAACAACTCAAGCAGTCCACAGCACTGATTCCCCTCCTTAGCTGCTGGTGTAGAGCTAAGCCCTATATCGAGTGCTGCCCAGCCCGCCGGGGAAGGCAGCAGGCTCAGCTGGAGCACGGAAAGCAAGGAAGAAGCTGGTGGATCCTACAGCGAGAGTAAGTCAGGATGTACACAGGGCCTGAGCGGAGCTCCAGGTGATGAAGGGTGCTGCCAGAAAGCAGGCAGTAGTGGCTGGGAACGGAGCACAGAGCTCCTGCACACCACCAGACCCACACTGCTTGCACTAGGGAAGGGATCCTGGCGGGATCCCCACACCTTCCCTCCATAAGCCACAGCTCCCAAAGGGATCCGGCAGCTCTGGATGATGAGCACGAGGACCTGGAAGCAGTTTACATGACCAAAGAGCCATTCAACAGCAATTAAGAATACTCAAAGCTAGGCAGGCAGACACTGCTGCCGCTACCATAGCGGGCACCAGCAAGAGGGAAAAACAACAGAATGGCTCTCCCCTGGCAGGGCCAGCCCAAAGACAGAGTGTCTGCACCATGCCCGGCCCCATTTCCAAGGTGCTCCAGGATGGTTTCTGCAGCATACTAGGCACCCCCTGCCTTTCCTTGAGCTGAGGTCCTAGGTGTGATTTTTGAGGGGAGCTAGGATGCAAACAAGGCAGCCTCCCACCATCTCTCACAGCAAGAGAATGGGGAAGCCAAGACCCTCTGCTTTCCTCTCTCTCCGTTGGTGAGGTCCTCTGGGAACTCGAAGGACAGTTCTGGCATCACGTCATTTAACAACACTCCCCCTCCTACAACAGCACCTTCGTTCAGAGCTGGTGAAGCCACCTGTCTGGCTGGCAGGCAGAGCCAGCTGCAGCTGTGGGGGAAGGCTGTCCCTGTCCCCTCCCAGGCTGCTGGGCACAGACACTGCTGCTCCCCAAGCACCGACACCATGAGCTGCAGCCTTAGAGTCAAACTCCTCACAACTGTGTTTCCACTACGGAAACACCACCCCATCCTTTTACATAGGGAAGGGGAACTCTTGACCCTTGGGACCTTCTGGTGCTGACCCAGAGCTGCAGGCACATTGCTGCCTGAGCTGCCCTGGGACTTCAGCTCGGTCCCAGCCCACGGAGTCAGAGTGAGGCCCCTGGCCCCGCCAGTATAATTTTTGGCTGGTGCTTCTGTAGCACCTCTGAGGTCCAGTCAAGGGCCAGGACCCCTGTGCTACACCACGTCACCACCTGCTCCTCCTCTGCAGCCCCAGGCCACTGTAGCAGCAAGCAGCAGCCCCCTGGAAATCCCCACTGTGCTCCCTCCAGGGACCTGCCAGCCCCAGCAGAAAGCCAGGACCTTCCTTCTCTGTAAAATTGGCCCAAAGCCCTGTCAGGTTTATTCATATCCCAGATCAAAGCCTAACAGCTACGTGAGCCTGATGCCACAAGCTGCAGGCGGGAATCACACACATGTGGGAGCACAGCCGCTTCCCAGCAGGGTGGGGATCAGGCCCTCTACGGCTTTACGAGACCACCGGCATCTTCCCCAGCTAGGGGAACTCTCCGGGTCTGATCAGCTCCATCTGGAAACACCAGTCGCCTCCCTTGCTACAACCATAATTTCCCCTAACAAGTGCTTGCACCCGTCGTACTAGTCGTGCTTACAAGCCGCTGGCTTTTCGCCCAGCTGACCAGCAAAGGGAAACTGGTACCAGTTTGTGTCGCAGCTGGCCCTGCCGCGGGGCTGGCGGGGGGCACAGGCACCCTGGGGACAGGGTCCCACATCGGTCTGGGGAGCTGCGCCCGCTCGGCTGGAGGGGATGCGCGACCCCCGGGGC
>NW_008597550.1:0-251 GCF_000691845.1 Merops nubicus | reverse complement strand
CCGGCTCTGGTCAAACCCCCCCAGCAAGCTCCTAATTAATTGGTGAAATAAGTAATTAGTGAATTAATTAATCCCCTAATTAGCGCCCTGCCACTACTTAATCCCACACACATTTCCCCTCAATTAATTAATTTAACCTGCTCTGGTCTCTCTTCTCCCTCTCCCCCTCTCCCCCTCTCCCCTTCTGCCACCCCAGCGGCCGTGTGTGTGTGTATAATTAATTCGATAATTAATTAGCCAATTAAGTGAAT
>NW_008597549.1:243-3058 GCF_000691845.1 Merops nubicus | reverse complement strand
GCCGCCCGAGCGGGTCGGTGCCAGGTGCCCGGTTCCCCGTTCCGGTGCCGGCGCAGGCCCCGCGGGGACACGTAGGAAGGCCGAGTCCCGCCTCTCGCTGGCCGCCCGCTGAGGTAACCGCGGCACTAAACTGGGTGTAGTTGGCGCTCGGAGCGAGGCTCTGAGGCCCCGCTGGAGGCTTCGGCCTGGCTGCATACGATGGAAATGGTTTTTCTTACATTCATTATAAACAGTAATTTAGAGTCAACCTTTTCCTGTGATTTTAATATGTATGGAGGTTTGGGGGAGCTGGAAGGGATCCAGGGGTGCTGGTGGGCAGCCACCCGAACGTGAGCCTGCAGTGTGCCCAGGTGGCCAGAAAGGCCCCGGTCAGCCTGGCCTGGATCAGAACTGGTGTGTCCAGCAGGAGCAGGGAAGCGATCGTGCCGCTGGACTCGGCACTGGTGAGGCCACACCTCGAGTACGGGGTTCAGTTTTGGGACCCCCACTCCAAGGACATGAGGTGCTGGAGCATGTCTAAAGAAGGGCAGTGGAGCTGGTGAAGGGCCTAGAGCACGAGTCTTGAGAGGAGCAGCTGAGGGGCTTGGGGTTGTTTGTCCTGGATGAAAGGAGGCTCAGGGGAGACCTCACTCTTTACAACTACCTGAAAGGAGGTTGTAGTGAGGTGGGGATCAGTCTGTTCTCCCAAGCAACAAGTGATAGGATGAGAGGAAATGGCCTCAGGTTGCACTGGGGAGACTTAGGTTGGATATTGGGAAAAATTTCCTGACTAAAAGAGTTGCAAAGCCCTGGACCAGGCTGCCCAGGGCAGTGGTTGAAGCTCCATCCCTGGAGGGGTTTAACATTGTAGGTGTGGTGCTTAGTGAGGTACATGGTTTAGTGGTGACCTGGCAGTGCTGGGTTAATGGTTGGATTTGATGACCTTAAAAGGACTTTTCCAATATAAACAAATCTAAGATTCTGTGATTCTCAGTCTTGTGTTGGGCTAAAGCCTAGGTTTGTTTGGTTTCTATTTTTTTAATGTTTGGAAGCAAAAATAGAAATTGTGGACTTTCAGAGGCTCTTTTTTGATGCTGGTGTATCTGTTACTGGAGGAAACATGAACTCTCCAAGAGTGTTGTGGTGATTCAGCCACTGTTGAGAAACAGGTGCAGATACAGTAACAAAACAACTGGTGAGGTTTTGTTCCAGTAGAGACTCTCCAAGGACTTCAGCCAAGAGCTCACACCTGCATTCCTGACAGCAGAACTCCTCGGGGGAAGGCTGTTGGCAGCTCTGTTTTTCACAGAAAAATACATGCTAACTTGTCTTGACAGAAATTGTGGTTCATAGAGAGATGGATGTAGTTTTACTGAGCTTGTTTTCTGTCTCAGTAATTGGTGGACAGCTCCTGAGGCCTGACACACAACACCAGGGATGTGCAGAAAAGCACTTTTTCCAGATTAAAAAGCCCCAAAGCTCCAGACTGGTTTTGACTGGCTTTAGAACACGTTGTGTAGTTCCCAAGCAGTAGCAAGTTACATTTCAAGTAAGATGCAACAGGAAGAAACAGGTTTGCTAAGTAAATAAAACTGCAATGATTCTGGTGTCAAGTTTTCTTCTGTTTCCAGTAACTTGTGTTCACTGAAGTTAAATTAGATAAGAGGTTTCCTGGATGTGCTGGATTTTTCACTACAGATTTTAAAAACGTGAGCACACCCCCGAGGGTTGTGTACTTGGCAAAGCATTAGTTAATAAAAGTTATTCTGAGGAGCACAAAAATGTCTGGAATAGTTTGTCAATGTGATAAACTCCCGTTCTCTCTCTCCTGTCTGGGCATGAGCAATGTCTCTCCGTTACAGTGTTGGATTCTGGATTCTAGCTCAGTATTTTTGGTGCTGCTATGAAGCAGGTGGAGGTGGTGTCCATGAGTTAAATGCCTGACTGTTTATATAATGCCATAGTTCATGCCTAGGCCTTTAAAAGGTTACTAGTGTGTTCCCAACTCTGTATTTCACTACTTGGATAAATGATACCATGGATAAAGGCTTAATTTTACTCTGCATGACTGACAACTCTTAAATATTAGAGTTTAATTTGTTGCTCTAATATCATAGAATCACTAAGGTTGGAAATGGCCTTTAAGATCAAATCCAACCATCAACCCAACACTTCCATGACCACTAAACCATGTCCTCAAGTACCACGTCCTTTCAGGGAGTTACAGAGTGCAGTAAGGTCTCCCTCAGCCTCCTCCAGACAAAATAATCCCAGGTCCCTCAGCTACCCTTCACAGGCCATGTTCCCCAAACCCTTTGTTGCTCTTCTCTGGACCCACTCCAGCCCCTCAGTGGCCTTCTTATCCTGTGGTGCCCAAAACTTAACCCAGTGCTCAAGATGTGGCCTCCCCAGTGCTGAGTCCAGAGGCATGATCACTTCCCTGCTCCTGCTGCAATCAAAGCTGATTAATTTGTTTTGTATGGAAAAAAACCCTTGCTCATTAGCATAAATGGTAACCTGGTCTTTTATGTCCTCTCCCCACTCCTCTTTATGCCAGTGGCAGCATTTCCATTACTCTAAAAAGCAGCAGGGTGGGCCCCTGTGTGGGCACTTAGGAGCCCATCGCTCTGTCTGGCAGCTGGATCTTCACTGCAAGCCAGGTTCCTTCTGCTCCTCTCCACCCTGAAGGGCACAGCACTGTCACCTCTGGCTCATCTCCTGGCCGGCGTCAGGGCCTCTTGTTTGACAAGAAACAACTTCTCCCCCTGCCCCATGTTGTTGGCAGGGTCTCATGTCCTGCTCTGAAGCTTCCGTGGGGCTAATTTGAAGGTGGCTG
>NW_008597549.1:0-223 GCF_000691845.1 Merops nubicus | reverse complement strand
TGATTAAGCACAGCAGGAATCTCGAGCGTGGTCACTAAGGTGCCTCTGGGTCTACTGCAGACCTGGTGTTCTACTTGTCCAGTGCACCAGGGCAGAGAACAGCTGGTATGATGTGTGTTTCTCAACACCCCGGCTGAAGGTCATGTCAGCATGTCTACAACCCTCCTCGGCAGTCTTGTTATTCTCCCACAGGAGATATCATAGAATGGTTTGGGTTAGAAGG
>NW_008597548.1:8530-10199 GCF_000691845.1 Merops nubicus | reverse complement strand
ATCAGCAAACTTGCTGAGAAGACAATCATTACAGTTTCCTTCCCAACCCCCAAGATTCACTTCTGTGTAGACCCAAAAGCCGTATCAAGGCATGACAAGGCCTGCATAATGTTACTACACAGGTCTCCCACATGCTCCAGATATCCTGGGCAAAAGGGTTCTCAGCAGAAGCAAATTAAAATGGTGCACCCACGTGAGGACTCAATTTCAGGCCATATTCCTTGAAGACTGTTTCTTGACCATCAGCAACGTCTTTGTACAGCCTAGTTTAACGCATCCCTCTTCCACTTCTGACACAGGGGGCTAGTCTCTGCACAGCCCATGGAGGGGTCCAGACAAGCCCATTCATACCCCAAGCACCCACGTGGTTGGTGAGTGTGGCAGAGATCAGACAGATGTCTGGAGCAGGGGCAGGTAGGGGACATGCGTGAGGAGTTAATCAGCGTTCACTGAAGGTGTGCACTTTTCCTGTGTTAGTTAAATCCAACATAATATCAAAGCAAACACACTGCTTCCAAATTTGAGTGACTTCGTTTTAATTCATTTACTCCCAAAACAGATTCAACTCCAGTTCACTCAGAAGGGTTCATCCCTCAACAGCAACACCCGCTCCAGGGCTTCCCACGGTGGAACTCACTCACTTTAAATGTCAGTATTTTGTGTGCCTTGCCTGAACCAGCTGTAGGACTGATCACCTGGAGCGCCTGTGCAGAGCAACTATCAGGCTGTAAATTCACAGTTTAGCCGACTAATTTAGTCTTGTAGGCAAGCCATTGTTTTGACATAAAAGCCTAGTGAACTAAATCTCTCCCAGACCCCTTAAATGTTTACTCAAAGCTGCTGTGGTTCTGCTGTGGCCCAGGACACACTTCAAGGGTTCTGGCTTTGAGCTCTAAAACAGTTAGCCTGGGGAAATTAAATGGTCCTTTCTGCACACCTGTGATGGGCTGTGCTCCAGTGCCTGACAGCACTGCCTCTCCCACACCAACGCAGGGAGGCTGCTAGCACAGCTCCAAGGGCTGCCGTGCCCAGGCTTCACCCTCCCAGGAAACTGTCAGGGAGGACGGTACTGTTTCTCATGAAGCTGAATGGAACCACTAGTTTGGCAAAGAAGCTGCTTGTGAGGGTCTCTGCTTAGAAGATTTATATTTTAAACAGGCAACAGCTAATATCAAGGGGGAACAGATACATTACCAGCAAGTAATTTCCAAGCAGCTAATAACTGTTTCCCTACCCACCAGATCCTAGTGTGCATTTTCAGGTTTAAACGTAACATATACATTGTAAATAGCAGAAACATCTGGGGTTTACTGTAACACCGCTTTGCTAGCCTTGGGCATTGTACAACTCCTGCAGGCCATGGCTCACCCCTGACCTGCCAAACTTGAGTACTGTACTCGGCAACTTTTTCTCCTCCACAGCTGCTTGCCTTTGCCTTCCCCCAATTACTGCTCTCTTCAGGTTTAAACGTAACATATACATTGTAAATAGCAGAAACATCTGGGGTTTACTGTAACACCGCTTTGCTAGCCTTGGGCATTGTACAACTCCTGCAGGCCATGGCTCACCCCTGACCTGCCAAACTTGAGTACTGTACTCGGCAACTTTTTCTCCTCCACAGCTGCTTGCCTTTGCCTTCCCCCAATTACTGCTCTCATTATGGCTAACA
>NW_008597548.1:7761-8465 GCF_000691845.1 Merops nubicus | reverse complement strand
TGATGAAGATGGCCAGTGAAGTAATTTTGCCTGCTGACCCCAGCAGAAGTAGGGCTGTACAACATCATCTGCATCGGTAACCTCCTGCCTCCTCCTGCAAGGCCACTTTCCTTCTCTGCCCAACACATCTCACCCTTGTCATGGGTTTGTCACACCTCAGTTTCCTCCCCTTCCCAGTCTCCAGTCTCCCACTGAACCAGAAGTGACCCTAGCCCTCTCCCAGACTCCTCCCACACTTCCATCTCCCACCCACATCTTGCTTTCTGCTTTCTGCTCCCACCCTTCTCCCTCTTTTTCTTCCTCTCCACCACAGACCTCTTTTCACTCACTCATTTCCCACTGCTTGATGTCCAGCCCCATAAATCCCAGTCTTGTCCCTCTTGCCACTTTTCCACCACTTCTCCCCTCCTCTGGTCCCCCAAACCAACTTCTCCCTGACTCTGTGTTTTATCTCATGTGTAACACCACAGCAGCACAGCAGGCTGGGCCTCTCTTGTTTCCCTTGGAGACTCAGCTTGGGCTAGAGACTTAGCCCAGGTTAAGCAGCAAGGGGAAAACATTTTAGGGCTGTTGGCAGGAACACAGACTGCAAAATTTTATCGGAACTAATTGTGAATAAAAGGTATTTCAGTTACATGATAGTGTGGACACACCTTCAGAATTAAAGTGATCTTAATTCTGGTGGGTTTAGGGCTAAGCAAAAG
>NW_008597548.1:0-7730 GCF_000691845.1 Merops nubicus | reverse complement strand
GTGTAATTCTGGGGGGTTTAGGGCTAAACAAAAAAAAAAAAAAAAAAAAAAAAAAAAAAAGCAAGTGATGATTCCATATGGTTTAATGTATGTACTTCAAAACCTCACTTGGATGGGTTTTCCAGGTGTCCCTCCATAAACAGGCTGTTGACCACAGGCTCTTCCCTTCCAAGCATGCATAAGCAATGTCATTACTGCCTCCAGCTGATCGTCCCTGCTGAATGCCTGAAAAAGTGGGTAGGAGATCAGAGCTCAACACTGCTGTTCAGAAACACAGCAGAAAGAAAATACAACCTGTTTTTAGCAGCTCTGTCTACCTGAGAGTCAGGAGCAGATCCAGCTGCCTTCCTAGCTGAATCATGACCAGCTGCACCCCCGCTTAAGCTCAGAGGAGTGTAATACCTTCCCTATGAACCCGTTGTTACAAGAAGCCTCCCCAAGAGGTAACAACTGTACCAGCAGCAGTATATCTATTTGCAGTGCTATCAAAGCTCCTCTGCCATCCTTCCTTGATTAAAGCCTATTGATCGGTGCTATATCTTTCCTGGCCCTGGAACACAGAGGTCAAGTGCTGATGACGGTACTGGAGCAGTACCCATAATTTCTCCCTTCCCTGCCAAATAAAAGCAAACTTCTGAAAATAAATATCTGAAATGTATTGCCTCTTAAAAGTCATGTTACTCAGTAGCCTAGTAAAATCTGCTGTTTCAGGAAAGATTATATGTAGCATTGTCTTTTTTTTTTTTTTTTTAATTTCTTCATTTCTTAAATTCAATCTACAGATCAATCTAAACATCGTCCTGGAATTATGCTATGGTAAAACAAATGTGCATTTAGAGGAAAAAAAACGAAATTTATTCTCTTCTGGAGTAAAAGGCCTTATTAAATGAGGTATTTAAATATAAACCTCAATCTCTCAATGAAGAAGCACCTGGTAATTCACTTTTTGGATCAAATTCCAACTCCACAAAAACTTTATGACCTCATGTGGTCTTTCCACCCCCACATTCCTCCCTAGAAACATTATATACAGCATGCTCCAGGCAAGACAGTTTGTTAGAAATGTGGATGGTGGTGCTGGGGAAAGAGATATAGCAGGCACCATGACAGCAGAAGAGCACTGAGAACATAAGAAACGGCCAGCTGCTTAAGAAAGGACTCCCTGAGATTCTGAAACATTCATTCCTGGTCAAGTGCATATCCTCCATTCCTGTCAGAAAAATCCTCCACACCCTTGTCAAAGAGGCCCATGTACCCATCCTTCACTCCATTCTCAAGTACATTTCAACAGCCATAAAAATTACCATCTTGGTTAGACAAAAAGCTAGTCTAGCTTAGTATCCCACCTCCAGCTGCAGCTGACGGTGGGTGACAGGGAAAGGAGACAAGGAAAAAAGCAGCCATAAATCATTAGTTATGATGCCTTTGGACATGGAGAAGTCCTGTAGGTCGTCAAGCTGCAGAGGAAGGAGGTACCACTGAGTCAGGTGAGATGCTCAGGAGTTTTTGCAGTGTGAAGCAAACACACAAGCTGCCCCTCACCCCTCTAGTGGAGTCGGGGTTGGGGGAACCTTGTCTGCCTTCAGGGAGGCACATGGCTCTGGTAAGGAGGAGCTTTCCACGCTGTGAGGGCAATCATGTCTCATGTTTTTATTTTACCTACTCCCCGGTTATAAAGCAGTTTGCACATAGAGCAGTTGCTGTGGTTTTGTGAATGGAAACAGCCTCACAAACAAACATCAGTTCTAAACACCCCAAGTTGTTTCTTATCCGTCAGCCTCAAAGCAATTTATAGCTCTTGTTTGTGCCTCAGTTCCAACATGATCCTGAGGCTGCTTGCCATTTCTTCAATTTGTCAAGGGAGTTGTTAACCAATTGTAGCTTTAAAAAAAAAAAAAAAAAAAAAAAAAAAAAAAAACAAACAAACAAAAAAAAAAAAAAAATCACAAACCAACCAACTAAACAAAAAAACAACAACCAAAGGGAACTCACTATTCTGGACATTTCAGCTCTTTCCTGCTGTGAGCCATGGTGGAGAGATTTCCACTTTTCCACCAAGAACTCGCTTCCCAGCACTTAAAATAATATGCATTTGTTCCTCTCTAAAACACTAATACAGAATTAAAAGGTTTATATATGAAAATGCACTACTTTCTCACAGCCGTTTTCAGTTCCATTCTTTAAGGACAGCAGTGTTTTCCAAATCTGTGCCATCCAGCTGTTGGCATATTTCACAGGACCACTCCCCAAGGGGGTCTCTTCAGGAGCTCCAGCATTTTTATGGAATCACAAGTTAAAAATGGCTTAGAAAAGAAACCTTTTTTTTTTTTTTCTTGACATTTGCTCAGTGGAGAAATTGCCTGATGTAATATAACTCCAGGAGGTCCCAAAGACTTAAAAATTAACTCTTTTCTTGCTGCAGTTGTGATGCACCATGATGTGTGTGCACAAGTCTGCATATACATTTACATCAATATTGCTCTAGCATGACTCTAGGAAAAAAAAAGAAAGTTTGCTTTTTCTTTGCAAAAGCTAAGTAATGAGAGCAGAATGAGAAACAGCTGTCATTTTCTAATGTGAAATCACTTTGCTGATGTGAAGAGGATTAGAAGAAAAGATGCCAGAACACCTCCAAATGCACAAGCACTTGATTTTTCAGATCAGCTGAGTTAACCATTAAACTCACCAGCAAATATTAGATATTTAATTTAATTATCTTTCCCTCCCTGCTGTCTCTAGGACAGCAGACATCATACAGTGCATCATTTCAATTTCTTCCAAATACAGTTTTTGCAGGACAGGAGCCAATTTGTTACTCTCAGTTGAAATAATATGCAGGGTCCTTAATTGCACTCTCACTTGGCTCTTTTAGGATTCACCAAAGAACACCTAAGATGGCCTGCTCACAGTTTAAGATAGATGGGTACTGATGAGGTTGAGAGGTGAGGAAACCTAAATGTAGGCAAGATACCTTCACCTTGTATACAGCTCCAGTTAGTTCCACTTACCAAAGTGCTTAGGCAAGTGCTCAAGTTTAAGTCTACAAATAGTCCCAGTGATGTTCAAGGAATTT
The DNA here is from genome assembly GCF_000691845.1 of Merops nubicus. NCBI lineage: Eukaryota > Metazoa > Chordata > Aves > Coraciiformes > Meropidae > Merops > Merops nubicus. The sequence goes on along the minus strand of NW_008597548.1, from coordinate 4,657 downwards.
CACACATTCCTGACAGGTCAACTTGCTTATAAGTAAGCTGGAAGATGAGGCTTTTTCAGGGCCTAACTGGGCACAGGACAGGGAGATACACAGACACAGTGGCCCCAGCACTGCCTGTAATAGGTACAAAGTATTTGAAACACTGTTCTATCTATGAACTAATGTCTCCTCTCAATTTCACAGGTGATTTTGCTATGGCTGGCACCTGGGCTTTGTCTTGCTTGTGGCTTTTTTTTCCCTCAGGTTTGTGATGAAAGCTTTTCCTCCTCTGAGGATTTTGCTCCAAACCACCACCAGCAACTTTTACCCGTCCCTGTCCTGTGCCTCCAGGTTGCTGGGACGCATTTAGGAAAAACTGCCTACACTGAGGCAAGATAGTACCACAGTCTTTTTTTTTTTTTCTTTTTTCCCACTTATGCACACAGTATAAGGGCCCTCCAAAGTAGGCTTGTTTCTTTATAGCCCAGAAATAGATGAGACCACTGACAATGGGTTGTCCCAAGACGCATTCAGACTAAGTGATAGAGCAAATTCTGGGCTACTTCATTTTGTGGTGGAGATGGCAGAACATGAGCAGCCTCTGTGCCAAAGCACTAGCGCAGCATTTGGTGCTGAAGAGCATATGGTGAAAATTTATAGTTTGGCATCTCCAGGTAGAAACATCTTTGATAAGCATGCAGAGACCATACGCTGAGCAACAGAAGACAAGGCTCCCAAACACTTTTTGTTCATGCGAGCACTTGAAGAGCTTGAAAAACGAAGTATTTTCACATGTCCTCCTGCCATTTAATCTCATTGACATGCTGTTTCCCTTTTGCCAGTGCCATGGGGGTACCTTCGGACAAGCTCACTGCGGCAGCCAGCATTCATCACAAATCATCACAGGAGCAGAGTTTTACCTTTTGGGAAATGAAGGGGAAACAGACACCAAAGACTCAAACTACAGTCCCTGGGCAGAAAAACAACTATCCACACCTGACAGCTTAGTTCAGCTTCAATGGCACTTGCGTACAAAGACAGCTTGAGGGAAAGCCATGGAAGCCTAGAGTGAACCATGAGAAGCATTTAAAAACACACTCTGGGACTAAGCCATCCTCACCATCCTCAGTGCCCTGGGAATATTTCTTCAGTACCTTCCCTTATGAGGGAACAATGTCACTGGCAGCAGCTGTAAAATTATTTCCATACCTTTAATATAAAATGCTAAATGAAGCATTTCACTGACAGTTCTTAGAAATTATATTCCATCCACTGCTCTTTTTTGTGGACAGCAGTGAAGATGACATCCCCTTAACACCAAGCTCTGTCTTCATCCTGCTGTTAGATACAACTCACACTGCGGTCAAAGAACCAGTTTCCTTCATGCATCCTGCCTTGAAACTGGAGGCAGTCTGGTTGTTGCCAACAGCTTCCACCAGACAGGTGTGAGATGGAGATGGGATAAGGGAAGACAGCACTTTGGGGATGGGATCAATTGCACCAGCAGCTGAGACCCAGTGGGTTCTGGCATTTGTGGAACTGGCATAAGCCTCAAGAGAGACCTTGTAGCTAGGATAATTGCTCATTATTTTCTTATAGGATTGTCCCTAACCCTACAAAGAGGTTACTCACCCAGATGGTCTTCATTCTAAGAGTGAGGACAGAAGGGAGTGAGAGACACCCATACTCACAGATGGGAGAAATAATCAAGACACAGCAATGTCAAATAACATAAAGTGAACCTGAGGCAAAAGTAGACTTATTTATTTTAAACCCCCTCCTTTGACCTTATTTTAAAATCCTCCTGATCTCATTATTGCTTTGAAATAGTTTTCCAATTTCTGACCTTTCTGGCACTTCACACATTCAGGGAAAGTTGTGCTCAGCATCAGTTTCATTCTTCTTGACAATCAGTTTATTTATTTCCCACAGTTCAGTTTGTCATTAAGCATTTGCACTTAGCCTTTTGTACATTTACAGCACCTTCTCAGATACCATTCACAATATGAAAAGATGAGGCCAGGACTGCTGGACTCTACAATGTTGAGTCTGATAGTAACTGGCTCAGAAGATTGAACTAGAAGTCTGACACAGAAAAAAAACTCACCCAGTAATATCTGCATTCATCCCATAGCTTTTGGCTGAACTATAGCAAAGCTTCCAAAAAAGATACTAATCCTCACCTCAGATGTTATGAGTGACAGAAATCCCCCACACGCCCAGGCAAGTCCTTCCTCTGCATAACTGCCTTAACTTTTAAAATCAGTGCCTTGTAGTTAACTCCACCAGTGCACTGGCAGCTCCATTCATCCTTTAGCACTCCCACAGAGAATACACCCTTTACAGTGCGCTTTATACTTCTGCATTTCCCATCCACCCTTTCCAAGAACAGGTCCAACTAGCAGCTTTTGTGTTTTAAGGTTCCCTTTTCAAAAGCTTAGCTAACTTCTCCAAAAGTAACTTCTCTTGAGATAATAAAGACACTGCTATAAAGCTGGTATGGTTCACTGCAGAAGTACATTGGAGGGCAGAAAAAAGAAGGAGGCACTAGCTACCGTGGGACACCAGATTTTACAGATCATATTTTCTCATGGGAGAGGTAAAGCCCTCTATTGGAAGCTTCTATTCTTTTCTTGCAATGGGACATGCTGCCCTTGGAAAGAGCCTGCTGGAAATTTTTTTCTAATACTACCTTTTCCCTGAGAGTCTCTCAATCCTACCAGTGGCACCCTGAAACATGCAGGTCTGTCACAGTGGCACAACTGACATCTTCCCTGATGTCCTTCATACCCCTATCTTCCTTGTGGAAGCAGCTCCTCCCACAAAGCTGTCTGCACAGGACCAGCGGGACAGCAATGCACATGCTACATAAAAAGACCCCCATCTTTCCAGCCGCTCTGCAACAAACATAGCGAAAATGCACACTGCTCTCCAGGAAACCCATTTTCACAGAGGGAAAGGAATCTTTCTGCACACCTTAAAAAAAAGGGCAAAAGACAGGCTTTTGTTACCTATATGTTTTTCTTATTCCTAGAGTGGCTATATGTCAGGAAACAGGGTGGTTTGAAGAAGGAGGTTAGACTGAGAGTCAGTAGACTTGGGTTTCAGACTGAGCTTGTTCCACAGAGCGGAATTTGAAGGATACAAATTTCAGCTAGACCTTGAAGGACTTTAATAATACCAGTTTATTTGGTGCAATTCAAGGCAACATGCAAAATGTATTCACAAAATAACAGGCCCTGTTTCATTTACTGGCAACCATTTCAATTATAATGCAATAACTCAGGCAGTTTTCAGTGCTGTTTCATATACAGGCACAACGTAACATTAACAGAATAGCCCCTTTTTTTTCTAAGTCCAGTGGACTTCCTCAAAGGAAAACTGAAGAGTCTTTCACTGTATAAGCCAACAACCTTGCTAAAACATCAGTCACACACACACATATTGAATTTACGGTTCAACTCTTCTTGCAGGAATGGCAGCAGGAACAACCTCTACCTATCATCCCTACAACTGGATGTTACCAGTAACTCTGTTTAGTCCTCTCAAGAATGCATTCATGGTCCTGTAACTACCTTCAAAGGGATTAACCATTAGCCATAGGACTTGGCATGTGGTTGACTTGGGGGTAAAATGAAACCTGTTAGTGGAGGAGAAAGGCATTGAGCAAGGCTCAGCCTGAGTTCAAGTCTGAATGCCAAGCCCAAACTGCCTGACCTGGATTCCTCCTGCTTACAGAGGTGGAAGGAGCATCAGCTCATAAAACCTGAGAAGGAGATGCGCAGAGGAAATGAGGAAAGGCTCCCAAGTGAACTGTCACAAATGGATTAACATCTGTCTCTTCCTCCCTGTCCTGTGAAGCCCGTAAACTCCTTGTCAGAGCTGGGAGTCAAACGGCCCACAGTGAACAAACTACATAACACGGTCGATTTCTCCACAAATCTAATGCTCCCACAGAAAATTGCAGAACCAGAAATGCAAAAACAGATACAAGTAGTATTCTGGGAACAAATAAAACAAAAGTTGCTCCAGACAGAAGGTTATGCTAACCATTGCTATCTGTCCTTTATGAAATACCTTGCTTTATTTTCCTTTTATAGCTTTTTCTCCATTAAGAGGAATAGAGCAGATGGGAAGGACAGGAAGGAGGACAGATGGACAGAAAGGAGGAAAAGAAAAGAAGGAGGGAAAGGAGAGATGAAGAAAAAGAGGCAAGCAGAAAAGAAGGGAGAGAGGAGGGATGGACAGAGAGGAACAAATAAAAGGAGAGCAGGACAGATGGATGGGAAGCAGGAAGGGAGGAAAGAAGGAAGGCAGAAAAAAAATGAAAAGAAGGAAGGAAGAAGAAAGGAGGGAGAAGAGTGGAATGAAAGGAAGAAGGGAAAGAATAAAGGAAAAGAGGAGAAAGGCATGCTCGTGAACATCCCTGTGATCTCAAACTGGACGATTTCACACTCATATTGCATGAGATCAGAGCAGAGTGTTTGCCAGGAACTAAGTCTCCCTCTCAGCTTCTCTACCAGTTTACCTGCACATCCACGGACCTCCAGCACAACTCAACAGCCCCTCACCCCTCCTTCACTTCCAGGAGACTGCCATGCGAGTTGTCAGCACCCTCGGATGATGGCGGCGTACCCACAGCGCCAAAGGGCTGAAAAACAGCCTCCTCAGGCTCCCA
>NW_008597547.1:2387-2722 GCF_000691845.1 Merops nubicus | reverse complement strand
AAGGGAGGTCCTCCTTCCCCTCTACTGCTCTGGTGTGAGGCCCCGCCTGGAACACTGTGTGCAGTTCTGGGCTCCTCGGTTCAAGAAGGACAAAGAACTTTTGGAGAGGGTCCAGTGCAAGGCTACTAAGATGGTCAAGAGCCTGGCACACCTGTCCTATGGGGAAAGGCTCAGGGAGCTGGGGGTGTTTATCTTGGAGAAGAGGAGGCTGAGAGGGGATCTTATTAATGCTTATAAATATCTAAAGGGTGGGTGACAGGAAGATGGGGCCAGGCTCTTCTCAGTGGTGTCTGGTGACAGGACTAGGGGCAATGGGCACCAGCTGGTGAACAAGA
>NW_008597547.1:0-2205 GCF_000691845.1 Merops nubicus | reverse complement strand
CCCTTCCAACCCCTAACATTCTGTGATTCTGTGTGATTCTGTTATAGTCTGGGAAGCAGAGGTGGAGGAGTGGTCTTGTATGTTATGGGGGACTTTAACTGTCTTGAGCATAATGACGGTGGTGATAGGGTTGAGTGTCAATGGGTAAGAATCAGGAGGAAGTCCAACATGGCAGATATCATCATGGGAATCTGTTAGAGACTGCCCAACCAGGACTGTGAAGCAGATGAAATATTCTACAAGCAGCAGCTAGGAGAAATCTCACAGTCACTGCCACTTGTACTCATGGGGGCCCTCAATTTACCAGGTGTCTGCTGGACATGCAATACAGTAGAGAGGAAACAGTCTAGGAGGTTCCTGGAGTATGTCTAAGATAATTTCCTGACACAGCTGATGAGAGAACCAATGTAATGGTTTGAAAAGCAAACCAGTGAGACACTCCAAGTCAGAAATACAATTTAATAGTAAAAAAATAAAAGAAATGCAAAAGTACAAAGAAAAACTACAGGCAGAGTCAGAATACAACCTAACACTGTTGGTTAGGGTGGTGGTAGCAGTCCAGATGAAGCAGTGATCTCGTAGAAAAGATCTGGTAGCTCTTGTCCTCTGGAAATCCAGTGGGCAAGTCCTCCTGTGCTGTCCTGAACCCCAGTTTATATCCAGGTGGGAGCACTTGGCTCCTCCCCCTGGGTGGAGCATTTCACAATGGGTTGATGTCATTCAGTCATGCACTGGGTCCTTGATGGTCCATTAAACAGAAATAGCTCCTGGGGGGAGTTCTGTATGAGTCATGGGGCGAGGCATGGATGGGCCCATGAACAGGGAGGACTCCTCCTGCTGGGTGGGAAGGTGTTAACATCTCCCCTGACCTTGAACCTCTTTCCTTATCTGTTATAGCCTGGGGTGTGAGATCTGTCCTGGGCAGCTGCTACCCATGATTTTCTTAACAGCCCATGAGCAATGACACAGAGGGTATAGAATACATAGTTTTTGGGTTTACCCACATAATGATAAACTGGTCCCAGCCCCTGTAACCATGACAACCAACTAGGGAAGGCTCCATGCTGGAACTCTTGTGCACAAACAAAGAAGGACTTGTGGGTGATGTGAAGTTTAGAGGCTGTCTAGGGAACATTCTGGCTCATGAAGTGATAGAGTTTTCAGTTCTTGCAGAAGTAAGGAGAGGGAGGGTGTGTCAGGAGAGTTGCCACCTCAGACTTCCAAAGGGCAGACTTTAACCTATTTAGGAGGACAATTGACAAAGGTCTCTTGGGAGGCAGTCCTGAAGGACAAAGACGTCTAGGAAGGCCAGACATTCCTGAAGAGGGAAATTTGTAAGCTGCAGGATCAGGTCATCCCAGTGTACCATAAGGTGAGCCAGCAGGGAAGAAGACCAGCCTGGCTGAACAGAGACCTTTGGCTGGAAATCAAGAACAAAAGGAAAGTCTATTGCCCATGGAAAAAAGGGGCAGGCAACTCAGGAAGACTACAAAGATTCCATGAAGCTGTGCAGGGAGAAAACTAGACAGGCCAAAGCCCAACTAGGACTTACTCTGGCTGTTTTCACAGAAGACAATAAAAAATGTATATATTAACAAAAAAAGGGAAGACTACTAAGGAGAATCTCCATCCTCTGTTGGACGTTGAGGCAAATATAGTGACCAAGGATGAGGAAAGGGCTGAGGTACTGAATGCCTTCTCTACCTGTCTTTAACAGTAAGACCAATTGTTCCCTGAGTGCCCAGCCCCCTGAGCTGGAAAACAGGGAGAGGGAGCAGAATACACCCCCCATAGTCCAGGAGGGAACGGTCAGTGACCTACTACACCACTTAGAACAGACATGTCTATGGGGCCAGACAGGATCCACCCAAGAGTCCTGAGGAGCAGGCAGAAGCACTCACCAAGCCACCTTCCATCATTTATCAGCAGTCCTGGATAAACAGGGAGATTGTTGTTGACTGGAGGTTAGACAATATGACATCCATCTACAAGAAGGACCAGAAGGAGGATCTAGGGAACTACAGACCTGTCAGTCTGACCTCAGTGCCAGGGAAGGTTATGAAACAGATCATCTTTAGTGCCATCACGAGACACGTACAGGATAACCAGGCAATCAGGCCCTGTCAGCGTCTATTTGTGAAAGGCTGGTGGTTCAGCCAGGGGTGGAATGCGGGCACTACGCGGCCGCTCGCTCACCCCCACCCC
>NW_008597546.1:0-10406 GCF_000691845.1 Merops nubicus | reverse complement strand
AAAAGGTTGTGGTCAAATGTCCTGTGTCTGGGTGCTTTTAGGGGAGCTCTGAGGACTTCAGCCATGTGCCAGAGGTGACCAAAGTGCCACAGTCTGTGTTGAGTGCTCCCAGGACACCATCCTTTCTTGACACACATTTGGTGTCCATGTTGGTTGGGTAGGGAGCCAGAAGTTACTTCCAGGGCTCTCTCACGAGCACTTGGGTGAGTCCTGGGTGGACCTGGCTGGTGCCATGTCTATGCCATTCCACAGAGAGAACTTCTGGAATGTCCTGGCAAAGAGAACTTCTGGAATGTCCTGGCTCATCACCACTTCCTCAGTTTGTCTGGAGGCTCTTGGCCTTGGGAAGAGTTTTGTTTCTGGCTTGCCTGGTCAGGAGCCACCACCCTGTGTAGGCCATGGCTGGGTGAAGATGTTTTCTGTGGATCCTCCAAGAGATTTCACTAACAAAACATGACTTCATACTCTTCAGCCACGTGACTGCTGGAAATTGAGACAAGGACAAAAAATTTTATTTTTGTTTTATAGAATGGCTTCAAATGTCATTGCATGTCTGAGTCCCACCAGAGGCAGTTGCTGCTGGCTTCTGAAAACCCTCAGCAATTCATGGATTACTTCTCAGAGTAAGTTTGCTTTGTGTTCTTACCCAGGTCTTGGTTCCTGTAGCAGCACAGCTCGGAAGGCTCAGTCGTGTCCCATTGCAGACACCTTATTCTGATACATTTTGCTCTGTTTTTTAATGTCTGTTTGGAAATGTAGCTCACCTCATTTCTGAATGCATGTAAGAGGTTTTGGAGAGCTGTATTTAATCAAGTTTGGCAGTTTTGTCTTGTGTCTGAGTCCCGTTTCGTGTTGCTGTGTGTCACAAAGTGTGTCACCCTCCTGCCCCAGCTCAGTGACTGTCACACACAGAGCTAAAGAGAGAAAAGAACCTTTACAGAGAGATAACAACTCAGGGGTGTGACTGACCTCCCCAGGAGGTCCTCCCTCTTCCCCCAGTCCTTTGTCCAGCTGCCCTGTGTGACAACTGGGTTGACTGGAGCTGTCTTCAGCACGAGTCTGAGGCAAGGCTTGGCATGGAGGCCCTTGGGAGTGAGATGAGTGATGAACCTGCCCCATCTTTGTCCTGCCTGGTGCTTGGGCAGCCAGCCTGGGAAGGTATCTGGAAAAGAAACATCAGAAACAATTAGTGGGAAGTGTTCAGATTTTGTTCTTTCCATTCATAACCCCTTTGGAAGGTTCTTGTTCTTCTGAAGGTTTCACTTGTGTGCACGTACCGTTATTGTGTCTCTTTGTGCATGCCCACTGTCTTTAATGCTGCTTTACCCCCCTACAAAAAGGGTCTGAATTTCATCATGCTCACTTGGAAAGAATACTCATGTTTTTATTGCAGATATTTAGTTGTTCATGACAATAGAAAATGACTTTGTTAAAGTTTTTCCTAAAATATTTCCTTTTTATCCCCTCAGGGAATTCCGAAACGATTTCCTGGAACTGCTCAGGAGGAGATTTGGTAAATATTTTACCATTTGTTTGCTTGCTTGTTTGTTTTTAATGTCTTTTATTCATTCCGTGCACGAAGTTGTGGTTGCTTTCTCCTAAGTCTCATATTTACATTTAATAATCCTAATTCTGTATTTCAGGAACAAAGAGAGTCCACAATAACATTGTGTACAATGAATATATCAGTCACCGGGAGCACATCCACATGAATGCCACACAGTGGGAGACACTGACAGATTTCACTAAATGGCTGGGGAGAGAAGGTAAATGGAGTTGCTCAGGGTTGGGAAGTTTTAAAATTATTGGGTGGCTTCACTGGTGATAAGTGATCAGTAAATATTTATGTTAGTACTCTCATTTCCTTTTTCTTCCTTCTCTCTCCTGTATATATATTAACAGATGTCCAGACATATTTCTGTGGAACCCTTAGGAACTTGCTTATGACAAATGTCAGAAATTTGGGCTAAATGTGTCAGTCATGAACCTTTCCTTGTTTCATCTCCTGGCCTCTATTTACTGGAGCTGCTGCTAAATTCTAAATCACCTTCCAGCAGTTGACATTTAAAATTAACAGATGTCCAGACATATTTCTGTGGAACCCTTAGGAACTTGCTTATGACAAATGTCAGAAATCTGGGCTAAATGTGTCAGTCATGAACTTTTCCTTGTTTCATCTCCTGGCCTCTTATTTACTGGAGCTGCTGCTCAATTCTAAATCACCTTCCAGCAGTTGCCATTTAAAAATTAATAATTATGATGGAACATTTCTTACAAGTGCAGAATCTCCATTTTTAAGGTGACGAGGAGCAAGTGGCTGGTGAAAGGGTTAAAGCTTGAGATCTGCAGGGTTGTGTTCAGGGGGAGGAAGAGAGATTAAATGGCACTGTGGTCTGACAGACAGTTTACTTTGGCTCTGGTTGCCTGTGTCCTACAGGATACATTCCTGCAGGGCTTGAAAAGTCACTCCAGTGAGAGCTGCTAACAATAACCTAGCGTAGCAAAGTTTCCTTAGTGGGTTGCTATTAGTGTGTGTTGTTTATATAAGTCAGATTTCTGTTTTCTTCCTTGTTAAAACAGTGGGAAGGAAACATTTTCTTCAATAAGGAAAGTATTGTAAAGCACTCCATCCACTTCATGGCAGACTCTGGCCTATTTCCAAATGGAAGCTGAAGGGCAGAAGCAGATACTAAGGATTGTATTGACTGAAATCAATTTTACCAGGCCAGTAAGGGGTAAAGTGTCTGCACTGTTAAAGTGATCACGGACTGTGAAAATGATTGTGATATTCTTTATCCCTTGCTTGCTCTTGTGAGTATTGATCTTACTTCTTGCCCTGATTTTTCAGGTCTTTGCAAGGTTGATGAGACTCCAAAAGGTTGGTACATTCAGTACATCGATCGGGACCCAGAGACCATCCGCAGGCAACAAGAGCAAGAGAGGAAGAAGAAGCAGGACCTTGATGATGAGGAAAAAACTGCTAAATTCATCGAACAGCAAGTTAGAAGAGGTTTGGAGGGGAAAGAACTGGTGAGGAAAATTAAACTCTGTCAACCTTCCACTCCAAACTGCTCTTGGTTAAGTTACTGGTGAATTCGGTGCTGCTGGGACCCTCACGCTGGAATTTCCTTTGCAGTCAGAAGGTGATGTGTCAGCTTCATGCTTCAGGTTACAAGCACATCACTGATTCAACTGGGAAACAGTGGGTGTATTTGGCTACTTTGCTGTTCTTTTCTAGGCTGGAAGGAATAATTTTCTCCCAGGCACTTCAGCCTTAGCTTGTTTCTGTTGAAACTGCAGATTGTTACATTTCTGTGACTAACCAGCTTGCTGGTGGTTTTTACAACTGATAAACACCACGGCTTCAAAGCCAAAATAAATAAAATAAACCCAGAGGTTTCGGCTTCTTTGAAATTTGATGTGATTTTGGAATCTGGTAGAGTTGTTGCCCTGTGGCCCTAGTGACTGATCCTGGTCCTTTCAAACTTTAGACTATCTTCTTCCATTCTTGAATCACCACATCAGTTCACTTAGGTTCTGAATTTTCTGCTATACAATGGCCTTAAATTACAACCTGCTCTGGAAGAAAACATGGAGCTACTTTGTGTCTGGCTTGCTTTAGTCCTAAAGGAATAATAATTACTACTCCTAAAGTGAATAGTGATTTTAAAATCGCTCTTGATTTTAGGAAGGAAGAATAAACAGTCCAGTAACCAGCATGACTTGTCTTCATTTATGTATTTCACAACTTTTAGGGCTGCAAATAACAAGTGCCCTGTACAGTGGGGAGGCTGAGATAAGCAGGGATGGGCTGACATAATCCACACAGTGAAAAGTTTTATGCTGGGAATGCTGATGTGGTGTTTGAGATCAGTTTATCTGGCATCATTCCATGACCTCCATACATGTTGTTGCCTGGGACTGAAACCTCCCATTTTGATCTTGGGTATTGATAGGTACATTTAAATGCTGTAGTAAACAATTATCTTTTTCTTAATTTAAAACTAATTGAAATTTAAATGGTCTGAGCCTTGGGTGCTAAAAATTTGGAAAGATTCCTGAATTTCCTTCTTTGGTTATCAGTTTGTCCAGAAACCAGTCTCATCATGCTGGTTCAAATGGAGGAGACTGTTATGGTAAGGCCAGTTCCCTTTCATGCTGGAGTGAGGCAAGTTTGGACAGCATCTCTATAGAGAGTGTTAATTAGAGAATTTTGCAGAGGAGCCTGTAATGAGATGATGTTTTCAACTTATAATCTTCTTACGAATCAAGCCAGGTTGAATATTACAGTTAATTGTAATAGTCTCACAGTAGTCTGTAACAAACTGAGCTGATCACTGCTCACCAAAAAATACCTTGGCTCAGTTTTATCTTTGACTCTTGAAATGTGTTCTGTGTTCTTTTGGCAGGAACAGCCAGTCTATACTGAACTGAACAGAGAAAATGAAGAGGAAAAAGGTAACCAGGTTTCAGTATGTGTAATTTTCTAGAACTTACTGTGCTGGTTTTGTGATTAAGACAAGGTGAGTGCTGAGGCCTGCTCAGCAATGCATAAAGGGCTTTGAGATCAGTTGTAAAGAGTTCTGGAATATGGAAATATTCTTATAATGTTTGAAGTAATCTATTTTAAAAGCTGAACCAAAGCATAAATTAGTCAATATTTTCAAATTTATGATCTTGCCCATTTTCAGCTTTTTAAAACTGTAACATCCTTCAGTGCAGTCATATTTAAAGATAGAAATAGAGTAATGTCTTTTTATTTTTTAGTTGCATTTAATTTAAACAAAGGAGCAAGTACTTCAATAGCAGCATCTTCTAAAACAAGGTGAGAAAAGAATTTAAGGGCAACCCTTACTGTTGCAAAGCACTTCAATGATGATGGTATTTGTATGGGAAGGAAGATTTATCTTGTCCTGAAATACTTGGAGTCTAATGTCTCATCCTGTTGTGTTATTCAGGAGAGGGTACTGGGTGATTTCATGGTTCCTGTTGTGTTTAAACTGGATGAATGGGTGTGTTTTAAACGTGTGCTGTGAGGAGCCTCCCTGAACTCACTGTGCCTAATGTCCATGAGGTACCAGGTAGCTGCAGGTTCCTCTAAGAAGACACTGTTCTGTGAAAGGGTGGAGAGGGGGTCCAGTCAAAGCCTTGAAAGTCAATGCCATCTAGCCCCACCTGCCTTCTATGAATAGGTATTCATGACTTGCTAGTTCCTAAAAGCTTTGATTACCTTGTCTAATTGGAGGTAATACTCTCTCTGATCATCGTTTAAGAAGCTGAATCTACCTGATGGAAATCTTTCTAGAGCTCATTAATTTAATTGTCATCATATAACCACCAGTGATGCAGGACAAAAGGGATCAATAGTGCAAACAATACAGGCTTGTAGCAGTCTGTGAAGCTGTTTGATGAGCAGTACATCTTTTCATGGGAGGCAATATTGTAATTAAATGTATTGCAGGTAAAATGAAAGCTTTCCTCTCATCACAAGCTCAGCTGGTAGATAAGGTATCTGATGGGAGATAGGCCAGGCAGAAAATGAGACAATAAAGCAGCTCTTTGCAATAATAGATACAGATTTCAGGCTTTGAGGAAAACTTGTAAATTATCCCCAAGCATTGAGTTGTGCTTAAAATGAGGCTGAGACCGAATTCAGACACTTGCTTGAATAGTTTCAGTAAAGAGTGCTTAAGCTGCTTGCAAAAATGTGGCTGAATGTGCGAAATCATAGATCAAGTAGTCTAATTTTTCATAACATATGAGAGATGCTTGTCTGTAAACTTGTGACATTAGTGTAGAATCAAAATTGGGGTACCAGCTTCGTGGTAAAGTGGCCAGATGGTGGTTGATCTGTCACTGGTGATAGAGGAATCACTTCTGAGTGTTATATGAAAGCTGCTGCCCTATCTCAGCTTAAAGGTGTGTTTCTGTAGCTCTTGGCTCTTGCTGAGGGTCAGTTGAGTTCAGCCTGAGGTCCAGGACCCCCAGCACAGCATGCAGTAGGACCTCCTGGCTTCCCAGCTTCTGTGCTCACAGCACAAGCTGCAGAAACCTGTCACTTGTATTTCCTCAGTGGGGTGCAGAAGCAGGCCCAGGAGGGTGTAGGTAGTGGATGGCAAAGTTTTGAGGGCACAGAAGTACTTGTAGGTGGGTACAGAGATAGAGTTGGAGCCCTGCTGAGGAGGAAGGTGTGAGATGGGAGATGTACCTTCCCTTGAACATCCGTGTGGCTGACATGAAGCTGCTGTGGGCACAGCTTCTGGTGCTGACTGCCCTTGAGCAGAATGAGAGCTGTGGTCTTACTTTCTTCCCTTGACAACTTGCATCCTCAAATCCCTGCGTGGCTCACTCAGTAAACAAGCAAGATGAGTATTATTTCTAGCAAAGGAATGAGATGAAGCTCCTGTCAAGGTGGCTGACTATGTCTGCAAACTGATCAGCCTCCATTGTACACAGTTAGGGTCTCCCCCAAGGGAAGATCCTTCAAAACAGGTTGTCTCTGATGCTTAGGACCTTGTCTGTTATCTCCCAGGTAAAGGTAGTCCTGGCCAGTTTAAACCAGTTGCTCTCATGTTGATATGGGTGTTTAACATCACAGAATCACAGAATGGTGGGAGTCAGAAGGGAACTCTGGAGATCCAACCCCCCTACTCCAGCAGGTCACCCAGAGCAGGGTACCCAGGATGGTATCCAGGCAGGTTTGGAATCCCTCCATAGCGGAGACTCCACACCCTCTCTGGGCAGCCTGCACCTGGGCAGGTGGAACTTTCTGGGTTCCAGTTTGTGCCCCTTGCCCCTTGTCCTACCACTGAGCACCACTGGAAAGAGTCTGACCCCATCCTCTTGACAGCCACCCCTTAGGTCATGATCAACACTGATCAGATCCCTTCCCAGTCTTCTCCAGGCTGAACAGCCCCGGGGCTCTCAGCGTTTCCTGGCACAGGGGATCTCCTGTGCCCTTCACCATCTTCTTAGCCCTCCATTGGGCTCTCTCCAGTAGTTCCCTGTCTCTCTTGACCTGTGGAGCCCAGAACTGGATGCAGTACTCCACATGTGGCCTCACTAGGAGTGCATTTGAGGCTTTCACAACTGGTCCACACTGGTCACTGTCATCACTGACTATAGCCAGACCCCTTTGTGCTTTAACTGTTCTTAAACCCCTCCCAGCAGGTAGAAGGTAATCAGGGTAAACTTTGCCAAAATGTGTGAGCTTGCCTAATGTGCTGTTGGATTTAGACTTTTTTAAAACATGGTTTTCAAGGTGAACCAGTCCCTTCCAGTGTCCAGTTCTTTCTTGTGTCCCCCACATCCAATGGCAGGCCTGAACAGTGTTGGGGGTCCCTCACTCTTGGTCCCAGGGTCCTTAATGAATGCATTGAATGAGATCTGTTGTAGTATTGACACCCAGGAATCCTTCAGTAACCTTACAGCTAGATGTGTGTTCCTTCTTAAATGTAGGCACTGCAGTTGTATTTTAATTGTGTGTTAGCCTTGATGGGATTTTATTTTAAGTACTTGCTGTTGGAGTTGTGGTTTAACATGCTTTTCCTTCTAGAGCCCTGCTGTGGTGGTTTTCCAGACTTCTTCTGAAATAAAATGTTTCTCTCCATTTTGCTTCTACTGCCATTTCTGCATCTTCATTCCCATTGCTTATCTTCCCTTGCTAGTATCTCCAACCTCCTCACCACAGGCAGAACATGCAACCTGTTGTAAGGAGATGTTAATATTACCTTCCTACCCACCTCGTGGCCACCTTCTTCATCTCCCCACCTGAGATGACACCTAGCTTTTTTCACCACATTCAAACACCTCTTCTAAAAATGGCTACATTAGTTCTAGCAGCCAAATGCAGTCCTGGAGAAGGAGGAGTGCAGGGTCTGGATGGTGACTTCCACAGCTGAAATTAAATAGATCAGCAGGTCTTCAAATGCATCTTGGTAGAGGAGACAACTTAAGGTCTGCTGTGAAAACACCATCTTGCTTTTCCAGCACTGTCCTTGGACCGAATGCACTGAAGATGGTGGAAGGGACAGTTAAAAGGAAAGAATCAGCTCATAGCTCTGGTCAATCCAAAGAGAAAAAGAAGAAGTCTGCACTGGATGAGATTATGGAGGTAATAATCATGCAGGACCTGTCTCTGTGTAATCCCATGCCTGTGGCTGTGTCTGCTTCACCATTGGGTCCCTTTGAGGAGACCTCAGACCTTTGGTTTATGTGGAATTCAGTTTTACATCTTACCAGGCAAGATGATTTCACTTCCCCATTAAAACTGGTTTCTGCTGCTCATCTGTTCCTATCCCCCAGATGACTGAGGTGCTGGAAGTAAAGTAACACAGATTTTGGAAGAAAATAAAATCTCTAGAAACACTTGACAAAACCAAATATAAATCTTTATCTTTTTATCATGGATTCCTGGATCTCATCCTATTGATTTTTATGCATCAAGCACACACTGACTTATCCTTATTTATGTTTTGGTTTTTTAACATTTATTTTATTCCCCACCTGATGTGGGCCTGGAGAATTGGTTCAGCTTTTCAAAGGCATGGGAAAGCTGCAATGAAAGGGGGGAGTAAATGGTGATTATTTGTTGTTGTTTTGTAGCTTGAAGAGGAGAAGAAAAGAACATCTCGAAGAGACTACTGGCTACAGCCTGTAAGTGTCTGAAAAAATGGTGTTATCCCAAATACCACCAGTTCTGACCTCAGCTCAGCTTCTGCTTTTTGACTGGACTTCTAGTTCAAGAAGTCCTGTCCTTGACCCGTTGTGGGTTGTCACAATGTATCCTAAATTCAAGTATAACTATTTGTAAAACAAAAACAATCTTGAGAAATGCTATTTTGAGGTAATAATTCAAGGATAAAGACAAATTCCTGAAAGGCAACTTTACTAGTGTTGTTTCCTGCACTGTGCTGTAGGGCCTGTGGTTGGAGTCAGAGCATAGTCAGTTTAGATGATGTAGATGGTTGTATATTTTGGCATCTAATTTCTTCTTTTCTCCTTTCAAACCTTCCAGGAAATCGTTGTAAAAATTATAACAAAAAAGCTTGGGGAGAAGTACCACAAGAAGAAGGCAGTTGTTAAGGTAAGGTGTGCAAATGGAAGCACGTGGCATCACTTGGGCTTTTCTGCTGTCAGATGAATTCTGAAGGCTTTTTTTTTTCATTGTCCAAGTTGTTCAGCCATAAGTCAACACTGACAGGGGCTGAACTGTCACCTCAGCTGTACTGGGACTTGATTTGGGCAGGAGGTGGATCTCTTAGGACAAAGATGAGCAGTGACATTTCATCTCCTTGAGAAGTGGTACCCCAGTTATCACTCTGTGGCTTCCAGCTGACTTTGCCTCCCCTGGGGGAAAGAAGCCTCTAATTTGCTCTCTGTCTTTAAGAGAATAGTTAAGATAGCTGACCCAGAGTTTGACAAAACCTTCAGCAAGTCTGAGAGAGTTGGGGTTGTTCAGCCTGGAGAGAAGCCTCCAGGGAGACCTTCTTGTGGCCTTTCAGTACTTAAAGGGGACCTAGAAGAAAGATGGAGACAGTCTTTTTAGCAGGGCCTGTGTAACAGGACAAGGTGTGATGGTTTTAAACTAAAACAGGGAGATTAGACTGCATCTGAGAAAGATTCTTTTTGCAGTGCAGGTGTTGAGGCACTGGCCCAGGTTGCCCAGAGAGGTGGCTGATGCCCCATCCCTGGAAACACTGAAGATCATCAGGTTGGTTGGGGCTCTGAGCAATCTGCCCTAGTTGCAGATGTCCCTGCTCAGTGTAGGGGACTGGACTAGATGACCTTGAAAGGTCCCTTCCAACCCAAACCATTATATAGTTCTGTGAAAATTAGTGGTAAATTAGACCAGTCCTTGATGTTCAAGAGGAGCCCTTTTAATCTGAGCCTTCAGGACAGCTCAGGAGTCCATGCTGCTTTTGAAAGCATAGAATTGCAGGCTCAAGGTCCTGAGATTGTTAATTCTGAAATGTAAATTCAGATTTTGTTTTTTGATTGGCCTCTGCCTTTCACAACAGGAGGTGATTGACAAGTACACAGCAGTGGTGAAGATGATTGATTCTGGAGACAAGCTGAAGCTTGATCAGACACATCTGGAGACTGTCATACCTGCACCAGGTACAGCTCAGCTGGCACTGCAGGACTTCACTTTCAGCTCTTCTAAACTACAGTGGTGACCATCCACTTGAAAGTGCCATAGCAAGAGCCACCTTGCTCTTTGGAGAGCATTTTGTAAGCCTCTCTGACCCTTTACTGGTTGCTTTCTAGGGAATTGCTACATTGCTTCTGCTTTGAGGCATCACAATCTCTTCTCATAAGAATTAGATTTCTTTCTGAGAAGACAGAGGTGCTTTAGGAATCAGTTTGATGAGATGAGAGCATCTCTCTTCAGCTGCCAGGAAGCA
>NW_008597545.1:3488-3810 GCF_000691845.1 Merops nubicus | reverse complement strand
GACTCCCTGGCCAGCCCGGTCCTATCCTGATTCTGCGCTCCAGGACTCCATCCCCAGGTGCATGGAGGACTCCAGAGGCTCCCAGGACAGCCCCAGGCTCATGTACATGGGGAACAAGCTCCTTGAGGGCACCCAGCACCTTGAACTCGCTTGCAAAGCCCCATCCTGCCACCTCTCCTTCACACTCTGCAGCCCATGGCCAGCCCCTGCCTGGTCTCTTAGAAGGAAGACGCTATACTCGCTTGGGTTTCCCACAGCCTCCCACATGCGCTGGCCTGTTCACCCAGTCAAGCCAGGTGCTCTCACCAGCCCGGTGCCCCGG
>NW_008597545.1:0-3457 GCF_000691845.1 Merops nubicus | reverse complement strand
GGCAGTTGTAGCAGCAAAGGGAGCGAGCCACAGCCCCCATCGGGGTGTGACCCCTCCCTATGAGGGTTTCCTTCCCCACTGCCACCCAGCAAAGGCAGCGGGCAGCAGGCCGGCATCCCCCCTTGCCTCTTCAAGCTCTGGCATGGCTCCCGGGAATCCCAGCGCATTCCCTGGAGCTGAGCTCAGATGGGCAGTTGTGTCAGGGTGCGGGGGGAGTGCGAGCTGCTAGCTTCCACCCGGAAGCCAGCCAAGCTCTTGCCCCTTGCTGATGCCCCCCCAGCACCCCACACAGCCCCTCCGCTGGGTATCTCCCAGGGGTACTGCAGCTGAGCCGAGGTGTCACGGTGTGTCGGTCCCCATCCCATCTGCTGCCAGCACGCGGGGCTGGGGGATGGGACAGGGCTGGCCACGGCCCCAGCCTGGGCACAAGGGATCTGAGCTCTTTAAACAGCGGAAATTAGAGTCTTATTTAAAGAGCATGCTAATCAGTGTGAGCAGACAGCCTGCTCCCTCCCCACAGCCGGCGCTCCTGTCTAGACTCGGGGCAAAGACACCTCCCCACCCGGAGGTCTGTGCAGCCAGCCCCCCAGCACCCTGCTCGGGGCCCAGGCTCACACATAGCCCCACATAGCACACATCCCCTTGCCCCAGCCCAGCGCAGGCAAGGCACAGTAACACTGGGACACCATCCTGCACCCCTCATCCTGGAGGGACCAGCAAGGAAAGACAGGAAGGCAGGTAAGGGAGCCAGCAACGCTGCCGGTAATCCCACTGCCACCCGCGATGGCTGCGTCTGAGTTCGCAGGAATCCCAGCAGTGCAACAGGTCTTATACTGGGAAACCTGCTCATCACACGGAAAAGGCAGAATTGAAGACAGACTTCCTCCGGGGGAGCTAAAGAAGCAGGGCACGCCGCACCTGCTCCTGACGAACGCGTGAGCATCACCAGCACTCACTTCCTGCGCTCCCAGGAGCAGCACTGTGGGCACAGCAGGAGCTGGGACGGTGCCGGGCCACTGCCAATCCTCACCAGCAAGCCCCGTGCTCAGCCACGACAGCGCAGGATTGGTGCCGGCAGGGCTGTGGCTGGTCAGCACAACACCCTTCCAGAGCCCAGGGCTCCTGAGTGGCAACAGCAGGGCCGGGGGCCTGGCCATGGCTGGCTGACCTCCGCAAATTCACTTCCTCCCTGCCTGCCTTAGTTTTCCTATCTGTGTCATGCCACTCCACCCTCCTTTGTAAAACAAGGTCCACTGATGAAGAGCAGCAGATAAGAGGGAGGGAGCTGTGTCATCTGTTGTGCTGGTAAATTGGGAGCAAATACAAAATCTCAAAGGTTAGCGGGGAAGCGAGCAGAGATGTGCAGGTGGCAGTGGTGACAGAGCCTTCTCGTGAGCTCTGTCCGCACTGGGACACACTAATCCCCACACCTGGCATCATGGAAATGGGCTGCTAGGCTGAGCACACTGAAGAGCTGTGCCCTGGGAAGCAGCATCTCCAAGAGGATGTGTGTGACAGCAGGGCACAATGTGCAGAGCTGGATGAATGAAGACCTCTTGACGCAGCCCCCAGGACCTCTGGACGCAGCCTCCAGGAGAGGGAAGCCAGGATGCTGCCTGCAGCCTCCATGTCTGCTGCAGTCTGCACACAGGGAAGTAAGAGAGAGATTTGGGGCAGAGATGCAACAACGGTTTAAGGGCTGGAAAAAATGTCTGGCACAAATACACCCAGCTCAATCTGCTCAGTCTATTGGAGATGGAGGGGTGGCTCCCTGCGATGTCCACATACGCGGGGGAACGGGTGGGCTTGGTACCTCTGAAATAGTGCAGAAAAAGGCAATGAGAACCCTCTGCTCCAGAGGGAAATGGCACAGCTCTGCTGCACAGTGGTGGATCAGCTGGGAACAACCCCCAGGAAAAAGGGCAGCTTTTCATCACAGGGTCTCCTGTTCACTCTGGACAGCCTTTTTGAGAGAAGTGCTTGGCTGCAATGAGATAAGGCTCAACCTGGGGGCTAGCTCAGGACACCTTTGGCTCTAATGCTGGGAAAACAGACATACGCCCCTGCTGTTACCCCAGCACCCTGCCTGGCCCTGGCTTGGGTGCATGCCAGAGCTGTTACCCACCTAACAGAGATGTCCAGATTATCTCCTCATCCCCTGCATCCACCAATGCTGGAATGAGGCCCAGCAGCCACACAGAGGAGGGAGCTGTGAGTGCCCACAACCTTGGAAAGGAACAGTAGGAACAAGAGAGGTGGGAGGAAAATGACTCCTATGCTGCCCCGCCAAAACACCATCCTTATCGCAAGCACAGGCAGCCAACCCCCAGCTCTGGGTCTGCCCCACCATCCTGCTGAGCTCTTGGACTTAACCCACTGCACAAGCACAAAGCCCCATATGGCCCCCTCCTGCCCCTGCCTCCTCCTTGGCATGCACACACATCAACTCCTGCCACCTGATCCAGCTCCCACCCTCCAACCTTCACTGGTCCTCCAAATCCAACCTGCAAGTGGCCCTGTGAGAACATGAACATCGGGTATGAGAAGGAGTATTTTGTGGCTCCTGCAGGGCCTGGGAAAACAGAAACAGTGAGGCAAGGAGAGAGCGTGGCCTGGCCGAGACATGGGAGCATCCATTATTAAAAAGCCATATCCATGCCCGACATTATTAAATGCCTCTTGCTGCTCCAAGGTGCTGCCGTGCTCCAAGCCAGAGATCAATAGCAGGAACCCTGCCAGCAGAGAGGTCATGGCTCCACAGGGGAAGTAAGGAGCACGGAGGGGAGGGACCCTCTACACACCTGCCATGGCCGCTCACAGGACACTTCTTCTGTGGCTGCAGAGGAGACGGGTCTTGGGGTCTTCCTTATGAGTGGGGAATGGTGGCAGGGCTGGAGAGGAACCCCAGGGTCGTGCCAGCATGTGGGCACACAGTTGTGCTGCACACAGGAGCGTGGCCCTTTGCAGGGGACACAGCACAAGACTACCCAGGACCCCAGTGACCGTGGTGGGGAGCAGTGGGGGTCCTGCCCAGCCCAAAGCTGCTCTTTGAGGCAGGTAAAGCCATGAGAAGCATGGTTTAAGGCAAGTCCTCGCCCAGTGGCTTTTGGCACCTTAAGTGATGCTGGGGATGAAAACAACACATGCACACACCTCCCCTCAGACAGGGAAGGGTGGCCGTGGCCTCTGCCCTGGCAGCAGTGCCTGGGCTGGCAGCGTGTTGTCACCACGCGCCTCTGCCGCGCTCTTGGGACACCTTGCTCACCACCAGCACCTGTGCCGCCCTCCCGAGGGTGCCAGCCACACGCAGGCATCACCACGCTGCTAATCCCAGAAAGGAAGGAGGACAAAGGCAGCTCTGGCGTCCCTGCCGGGGGCCAGACCCCACAGTGTTCTACAGCATCACAGCCCACTCCCAGACCCAGTCACCTTCACGAAGCTCCCTTGGGTCACCCTG
>NW_008597544.1:17318-29524 GCF_000691845.1 Merops nubicus | reverse complement strand
ATGAAATATATATAATATATGTGTGTGTACACATACATATTTTGGAGTTTGTGTCTGTGAAGTTTTTTGGTTTTTGTTTGTTCCCTTCCCCCTCATTCTGTCACTCCCCTCCTTCCCTCCTGCAGGAGACAAAGGCCTTCGCGTCTTTCCTGGCTCTTTTGAAATGATGCTAATTCCTCCTCCTTTGTGCAGCCTTCAGGAGCCTGCAGCCTCCCGGCCCTGCCCGGTGCCACGTGGGACTCTGCCTCCCTGTCCTCTGCGCTGGCACAGCTCCTGTGTGAAGCAGGACGTGTGTAGCTGATGCAAACAGTGCTCTGTTCGCCAGCAATGACAGCCGTAAAGGCAATAAAAAACCACTCGTACCTAACCAGGATCAGTGTGAGACTCCCCTCCCCTGGTGAGCCTTGCTTTAGATAGCTGAACAGGAGACCTTTTATGCTTAAAGTTTTAGGGAAGGATTTTGAAATCTTTCTTAGGCTTAGTTTGTGCGTGCTGTGTCAGCAGAGGCGGCTTTCTGCGCTCACAGGATACAGGGCTGGGTGAGATGCTGGCTACGTTTCCTCTCCACAGGCTTCCCCAGCAGTGCAGTATTGGAGCTGGGATGCTACACAAAGTGCCCTTTTGAAATCAATAGTGCACCTACTTCATTAATTTTTAACTATCTGAATAAAAATAAGAGGTAGTGGAACTATGGCCAAAAACTATTTGCAATGTAATGAAAGGTGCTATCTGGCAGAACTTAAAAATAAAGGAGAGATGGCAAAAAATAATGATCTCTGTGCATCTCCCTGCTGGGCGTTCAGCTGCAATCCTGCCTGGCTCTTCAATGTCCTCATCTGCTTTGTGAAATGGAGACTGATTTTCTGTGTGTGTGTGTGTAGAAAGGAATGGCAGAAAGTGTTGCCTCGAGCAGGACTTGCTGGGTCCTTCCTTGGAGCAAAACAAGTCACTGGGGAGACAGTTCTCATTTTTTAATGCTTCATGAAGATCTACCAACAGATCAGCCTTGTCTGTTGGGTCCTGCCCATGCAATGGTGTGAGAGGACTGTGCCTTTTTCAATAGATGTGTTTGTGGACAGTCCAAGACCAAAGCCCTGCTGATCCCAGCTTTGTCTGGTGGTGTGGTGTAGCTGGTGTGGGGCAACAGTGGGCGGTGTTTGGCTTTGGGGTGTGTTGCTTCCCTTAGGAGGGATACAACCATCTGGATGCAGCCCTGCAGAGGATTGGAGCACACCTGATGTGGTTATCTAGAAAAAGTGGTTTATTCTAATGGATTAATTGCTTAGGTCTCTGAATGTAGGCCGAGCAAGGGAAGCCAAGAAAAAAAAAAACATAAGAAAATAGTGCTCACTAGGACTGCTGAAGCTTTTTTTTCCCCTCTGAACAGAAATTAGGGAAAATACTGTACTTGCAAAAAAAAAAAAAAAAAAATTGGTGTCAGAAGAGGCTTGTTCATTTGAATAATATTTCAACTTGAATATTTCAAGTTAAATGTTTCAAGTCCATGGTTAGATATTTTAGTGAATTTATTTCGTTTTTTAAAAAGTGGAAATTGAGTAAATCCTTAAAATATTTCCAAGTAGGAGAAACACCATTTCACTTAGATTTTGAAATTTTCTCCAGGCTTGACAGCTTAATCACTTCCCAATTCTTGTCCTGAAATGACTTTTCTTTTTCTCCTGGCTCATTTGAGTATAGAATTTTTTGGCACAGGGTATAAATAGAGCATTTTTCTTTCCAAGTGTAAGGACCCTGGCAGTTCCTGCCTCCCGTCCTTCTGTTGGTGTTCAGAGCCAAGCCAACCAGGTCTCATGAAATGGAAAGTGTAGTTTTGTAGTAATCTCTGCAGTGGCACTGACATTCTTGTCTATTTTTAGCTCTCAGAGACGAGAAGGTGTTAAACTGGCAGTTTCTTCTTAGCAAACCTCCCACATAGGCATTAAAAGATC
Organism: Merops nubicus; assembly: GCF_000691845.1. Taxonomy (NCBI): domain Eukaryota; kingdom Metazoa; phylum Chordata; class Aves; order Coraciiformes; family Meropidae; genus Merops; species Merops nubicus. Next base: position 27,575 of record NW_008597544.1, on the reverse strand, counting down.
TTTCACTGTATCTTTTAATGCACCCTTCTAACAAACTGGAGTCCAAGCATGATTTATAGAGGGAGTACGTTAACCACTGAGTGGCATCCAGCTATACAGGGAGAGATGTATTTACTGTGTGTGGGATGGTGGCAAGTCAACCAGAGCAACTAGTAGGAGGAGTCTTGTCTGAGAGATGGGGAAGAGCAGGAATAAAAAAAGATTGCTTGTTTTTCCTGAAATTTGCCAGTCTTTTTTTTCTTTTCTCTCTTCAATTCTGTGAGTTGGTTAGATAAATAATATTCTCCCCACAAACTTGCTTCTATCCTTAAACCCTCAAAGCTACAATGCTGCCAGTGAGATGAGAAATGTGTGATTGGTGTTGGGCTGGTGTGTGAGGTCAGGTAAATGAATCAGTGCTGTGAGTGGTTAGAGAGCTGCCAAGGAGGAGAAACACAGGTTCTTTTCCTGGGAGCTGCTCTTCCTCCTGATATAACCCAGCCTCTCCCAGTTTGGACTAAACTGGTGATATTGGAGTAATAAGTGACAAGACCTGAACTTCATAGTGCTGCTGCTTGTGTGGTAGGATCCTGAACTCCCTGATGTCAGTGGGAGCTTCTGTGATTGACATGGACACAGCTCAGGCCAGGGTTCCAGTGCTGCCCATAACCAGAGCTGGGTGGCTGGTTGCTGAGCTTCCTGGCACGTCTGGCAAACTCTGGCATGAGCTTGTGAGGCCCTTACCCGAAGTGTTTACTTTGGGTGCTCAGCCTTTGAAGTCGGCAAAGGGACAGGGACAGTTCCCAGAGGTGGTCTGGACCTTTAGCCTGGTAGCTGGCTGGAGCTGCCCCTTTTCCCTGGCTGCAGAGGAAGCCTCAGTCAAGCAGGATCCTGCCTTCAGCTTTCCGCTAACCTGCGTCTAAAGGGAGAGCAGCAGCATTTGCAATGTTTTTAAGGCCTGTTTTAACGGAGATTTGGGGTGTCCCCAGTGGCAGGTGATCTGTGCATGGCAGTAAATTCAGGAGAGAGCTGGCTGTTCAGACAGACATCCTGTCTGCTGCTTCTTTTCTCTCATTTTTGGCCTTCTCTGAATTACTTCTTGTGTCTTTGTCCCAGGGGAAGCAGACAATTCATGACACCTTCAGCCTCCCACAGAAAGGCCTCTCTCTGCTGTACCTGACCTATCTTCTGGCTCCTCTTAGCTTTCCCATCTTCAGCAACTTAATATGAGGTATGATAAAGCCTCATGATCCTTGTGGGCTCTCAGTTGTCTCTCTGTTGTTTCCCCCTTACAGCAGCATTCCTCAGGTACTGAACCAGGGAACCACATCCTTTGGTTCCATAGGACCAAGGCATTGTCTGGAGGGTAAAAGCAGCACTGCCAAACAACGCTGTGCTGGCTGAGGTGCAGCCTTTCAGTTTTTACAGAAGACATCATTTCTTAGAAGCTGCCTCAAGCTCAGCATTGCATGTAACCTTCTCCCTCAACCATGTCTCTGCAAATTCCAAATACCATTTGTTTCAGAAAAAAGCTGCATTATTTCAAAGGAGCTAGTTTGCCCCCTCATGCTTGTCCGAGGATGACTGGGCAGGAGAGTGCTCGCAAGAGGATCTGTGTAGAGAGGCTGTTTTGGAGGGCTTGTTTCTCAGTTCCGGTGGCTTAATAATGAAGCAGTGAGAATATTGCCCTGTCTGGGGTGCAGACTGCACCATAGCTGCACAGTCCTTTCAAGCAGTGTCTTCTGGAGCTGACCTAGGCTCTAATCTTGCACCACTGAAGGCAGTGGGAACGAATCCATTCAATGGAGTTTGAGGCAGGGCAGGCACTGCAGGAAGTTATGCCACATAGGTGGGGATCAGGACCTGGAGTGTGAGCAGTAACAGTTAGGTGATAACTAGATTCTGACTGTCAGTGCAGGTTGTGAAGCTCAGAGTTTAAGAGGAAGTACTCAGCAGGAGGAAGTAAAAAACAGAAGGAACCAAAACAAGTCTGCTGGGAAAAAAGCATGAACACTGCCTCTTGTAAGTAACATCAGACAGGAGGACATCTGCACAGGAGGAGGTCTTCCAAGATGGTAAGTCTCTTTGCCATCATCTTGAGTGTGCTGGGGGATGGTTTTGAGGAGAGGAATGCACTTTGTGCATCTAATGAACTTCAAACAGCTTCCGGGGAGGACTTTGTATAGTTAAAAGTCTTGTCTTTTCAAATCCAAAATCTGGAAGAGTTTGATGCCGATGGAGAAAAGAAATCTCACAAGTTATTTTGGGAGGGAGGAAGAAAGCAGCCTAATATTATAAACAACAGGGTCCTGTGTGTATTCAGCAGATTGTGGTATTAGCTTTTGTTTCACTCTGTGAAGCAACATTAAGTAGCGCTTATATTTATTGCTTTTGGATGAACTTTAGTCATTGAAATTGGCAGCTAGTAAAGCCCTGAAAGCTTAGAAGGAGCCACAGTTAATTACTCACCAGATACAGTATTATTAGTAAGAATTCTTGTTTAGTCTGTGATGTTTTGTTTCTTGAAAATTAAACTGGATTTTAGTGCAGTTCTCATGACTTCTGCATAGCATCTGGGAATCTAGCCCATCACTGGTCAAAGACACCAAGAAGAAGTTTGAACCACATGGTAGATGACTCTATTATTGTGCAGATTTGATCTGTTTGCTTTCAAATCTTAAGAGAAATGCTGCTTTTGGGAGACATTTCGTACCAGTTGCTGAAAAAGAGAACCGAAACGAGCTGTTTCTGACAAGCTCCGTCCTTCGGAAGGCACCACACAGCTGTAAGTGTGCCTACAGCTGCAGCTCCTTACCAAGACACTGCTTGGGGCACCAAGTGTATCACAAGGAGCACTTCAGCTCTGGGGCCAGAGGGAGTAGACGATTCCTCTCTGGCTCTGGTCCTGCTCTCTGGGTCTGTCGAGCACCTCCCTGGAGCAGCCAGTGGGACTGTTTGTTCCCAGTCGGCCCAGCTGGGTGGGACAGCCGCTGACAAAGCAGAGGCTCTGGAGGTGACCTGCAACCTCACTGGGCTCTCCTGGCCTCAGCTGAAGGGCTGCTGCTATTGTTTGTCAGCTGCCTTTCTTCTCCTCCTTTAAAATCATTAAAATAATTTTAAATTTTGCCTCAGTTTCCTACCAAAACTCCTTAGCATCTTCTCTCTCACTCTCTCCCCTTTTTGTTCCCTCTGTTTTCTGGGATGGTATTTGACCACTTTCTCTCAAGGTGGGACAATGACGTGTGTTGCCATCACACAGCTTTCTCTGTGTGATGCCTTATGCCTGCCCTCTCTGCTTAAAGCTTGAACTGAGATTTCAGGGGAGCTGACATTCACCAGGGAATGGCCAACTGCACTACACTGCTGGCAGCAGCTCAGTTTCTCCAGGGCTGGAAGAATGGATGTTTACCTGCCAGCCTTTATAGTTATTTTTATTGTAAAAACTTGCATCTGGCTCTGGGGGCAGCAAGAGGAAATGCCAGTGAAAAGTGTGAGTAAAACTGCCTTGGAAAGTGGGCACGGCTGTAGTGAGTACAGCTGATAATAACAGCAAGCAGACCCTGAAAAGGAAATTTAACTTTCGCATTTGCAGCTCTAGCACATTTTTGAGGATGATTGATCATACCACTTTTTCCCTCTCTACTTTTCTCATTATCCCTTGTCTGCTCTTTTACCTTGGGCCCTCTTTTTTCATACCCCTCTACACATTCCCCAAGTCACTGTTTCAGACCTACTCATCTTACCTCCCAGGATATGCCCCACCCCTTTGGTTCAGTACCACTGGCTCTTGTGAGTTGGGTCCCACAAGAAGCCTTTGGGGCTATGTTCATGCTGCCTCCAACTCCTGCCCACTCCATGCAGTCACAGCATCAGTACAGTGGGCAGGAGTTGGAGGCAGCAGGGACACTTGTGGCCATGTTGCATTACTGGTGTCGGAGGGCAGACACCGTGAGCCCATCCAGTTCAGGTGACAGTAGCTATGAGTATGTGGCAAGATGAATGGTACAATTCTGGCAGGATCCTTCCTACCTAAAACATGTTTGGGTGTGGCCACCCCCAGAGCTACTGTGTATCTAATACCACTGCAGCATGTGCATTCTCCAGGCTACAAAATCCCAGTGGCTCAGGGACAGTAAGAGGTAGCCTGGGGACTGGACAGGTGGTGATGTCATCTGATAGCACTTTTGGAAATCTGCCATAGCCCTGCATGTGCTTCCTGCTTCTGAGCATGAAAAATGACAGCTGAGTTCTATGGGGCAAATTCACCACTGCCATTGCAGGGATGATTCAGGACCCACTGGGCAAGTGTGATGTTTTTGGCTTAACTTTTGGAGAAGGCAACAAAAGGCAAGTGGCCAACTACCCCTGCCCTCCCTTCTGCTTTGAGGTTTGGCATGTTTTCTTTGCTCTTATGGGCACCTTGCTGGTGATAGCACAAGTTTGGAGCGATACTGTTGAGGAGAAGAAGTTGTTTACTTATTTTCTAGAAGAAGAGTTGAATTTATATTTCAGCCTAGTCCCTGTCCCCTTAACAGAGTCCTTTCTGGAAGAGACTGCAGCATTGAAGGACACAAGAAAGAGAGCAGGAGCCTAATAGAGTCACACACAGGATGTCACTGATGCCCACAGCTTCTGTGCTTAATTGCTGCTTGTTGGCAAATGCAACAGGACAAAAGTGGGTGTTGAAGGGTAACTTGAAGAGGCAGCGATGCAGTTGTTTACACGTTAATTACTGCAGTGTGTTTTGTGTGTAGACAGCACCAGGGGAACACTGCAGGGTCCTGTCTCTCCCTCTCACTTTGAAAGCTGTTAATGTCACTCAAGACCCATAATAGAGTGAGGATGTTGCACAGATCCATCCTGAAATCTCAGAGCACTATAAAAGCAATGGCAGTAACCTGCATTCCTAATCTGTAACTGGCTTTATATGAATGCTACCATAAAGCTTTATTTTTCCCCTTGCATACATTTCTTTTTTTTTTTTTTCAGATTGTGAAAAAAACATTCAAAACATCCCTGATGTTTAATGAGTCCTCCAACATGAAATTAAGCATGAACAATCAAAAAGACGTCAAAACGGTAATTAGTGGATTACACTATGTTTGCTTACAAGAGCTGAGATTGCACTGACATTTCTGAAAAGAAATAACAGATTAAGCAGAATGATTTTATTGACCATTTGTAAATCTGTGTAGGTTTCGATCCTATTTGTAAACAAGTGAGTGACAAAACTGTCATTGATTTATCCAGCAGGCTGATTAAACCTTGCCGAGAGGGAGTAATGTGGAGCCTGATCCTGCAGCCCTGGCCCAGGGCAATAAACCTTGCTCATAAAAATAGCCTCACTTCTACCATTAGCACAGCATTTATTTATTTGTTCAGCATGCCTAGAGCACCTGGACATTACAGTGCACAACATGGTGACAGCCAATGTGTGGATCAAAATACATTTCTTACTTTAAAAATTTCCTCTAAGACCTGTGAGATGTTTAAATCTTGCCAACATGTTCACAGGATAAAATGCAGACCTGGTCAAAAATTGCAGAATTTTTTTGCCTCAATGAGAGAGAGAAGAAGCCAGAGGGCACAAATTTAAGTAGGTAGTCAGTTAAAATGTGTTTTTTCTCATTCAAATCACTGCCTGAAATGGATGACAGCACTATAGATCTTGAGAAAAGCAGAGAAAATGAAAAGTAAGAAACTTCACATAGAAACAGAAATAGATACTTCCAGAGGAAACCGGTTTCTGTGCAAATTTTCATATTTCCCCTTTTGGGAGCTCACATTTGTAGCTACAGCTTCATGACTTCTCCCAGTCTTGGTTCTCCTGCCTGGAGGTTCAAAAGCTCGACTCTGATGTGCACGTTGCCTGTCACAGGGCAGTGGATGATCCCAGCCCCCAGGAATTGCCATCGAGAGCTAGATGTGATAATTGGGGTGACATGTATCTGCACTAGTGTCTTTCTTTTCCTCCTCAGTACAGGACAACATATAGAATCTGGTGCTATATATTTCAGCATGTGGGTGGCTGGACTCCAGATCTGGATATCCCAGGTGGCCAGGCTATTTTTTAATTTTTTTTCATCTATGTTGAAGAATAAGAAGGAAATACAAAAAAGGGAAATGAAGCTGACTCACCACACTAGAATGACAATGAAATACTATTTTTTCACTCTCTACACAGATAGAAGAGATCTGTGTAGTTTCACTTAAGTGAGGTTAAAATATATTAGAAGGCAAAACCAGAACATGTTCAGAAACCATGAAATGTCCTTCTCTTTCTGACTTTTTGAGACCTGTGGGTTTTTTTGTTTGTTTGTTTGTTTTTTGTTTGTTTTTTTTTTTTTCCCCCCCCCCTGATTTCATGAATTTGCTTTTAATGGTAGTGCTGGGCTTGATCCTACTGGTAATCTTGTGTTACAGATTTCCTTGTTTAAGTTTTGGTAGAAATTTTTGTTGAATACCCACTTGCCTTGTGCTAAAATAAAGGTAATCAACATCAAACTAATCATAAGGTTTGCAGAAAAAAAACAGGTTTCTGATATGTTGGCACAGGAAAAATTAAACTAAAACTAAAACCACAGTCCTTACAAAAACCAATCTCTATGTAGCTTATGGACCTTACTTTCAATGGTGTACTGTCTGCCAGTAGCTGAAAGCAGAACTGCTACTCTAAGATTGTAAATTACTCATCTGCAACAGGTAGCATCCATTAGCTGGTGACCTGGTGATCACTCAGATCGTGTCCTATTTGGATTCTGTTCTAGTTTCAAATCTTATGGGCAATTTTGATACTTGATCTTGTCCTGATGGTGATTTACTTCATGAGAGTAGAGAGCATAGCTGATCCTAAGAGAGAAGCAGTTGCCAGCATTTATGAAGAGCTGGAGGAGGAAGAGGGACTCTATGGAGATCTCCTGGGAACCACAGTAATTGAAGAGGACACTGATAGATGTAATGACTCCTGCAGGTAAGCCAGGCCCGATGGCATGTTGAGAAGTAATCACCAGGTGGAGAAATAGTTACAGTGCTGACACTCTCAGCATGTCTTTTGTATAGCAGGAGATAAAGTACCAGTATTCGGGAAGAGTGGGAATGTTGTTTAGGCATTGGGTCATTAGTAGTTGCCCATCATGAGGGACAGTAGGGGCTGCATCACGGCTCCACTACTGGTCCTATGCTTGTATATTCAGCAGAGCTCTGTTGGTGCTCCACCACCTCCAGTCATCTTCCCTTTGTGGCAGTGCTGGGAGGCAGCAGAGTAACCAGCAGGCAAAGCAGCCTCTATTCAGCTCACCTTCTTCAGAGGCTGGAGGGGGCAATGATTTTTATCCTGGCAGAGGATGGAGAGGGTACCAAAGTGACAGCCAGCCCCAGCAGGTTACTTTTGTCCTAGTCTTTAGGACAGTGAAATAAAAGCTCAGAACAGGTACCTAGAAGCCATTCTGTTGGATTTGGGAGGACAATATACACTTGGCTATAAAAATTGTGTATAGAGAGTACTCCCCGGTTGTTTGTCCAACTCAGCTTCTTTGCTTTTGAAGTTGATGTCCAAAATGGCCAAGTGTATGACCTGACAGGTGCTTGTTTTCCTGCTTGGATCAGTTTCTTGCTTCACAATATACAATTGCCATTGCAGCTTCGAACTTGTGGAAAATGTTCCTTACGACTTGGCTTTTGAGATAAATAGCACTGCAGCCAAACCCTTGTACAAAGCCTGGATGAGACTCCTTGATATAGCCCAGGAGAAAATTCATGTGGCTTCTTATTATTGGTCTCTTACTGGGAAGGATATCAACGTCAATGATTCATCTTCTGAGCAGGTAGGAGAGACTCCATGACAAGCACATCCATGGCTGTATGTCTCATGTACATGTGGCAGATGGCACATTGACCTTGTGCTCTGTCTCCCAGGGCCATTGCTTGACTCTTCCTGCAAACCCAGAAAGGTTTTCCATAATAGATTGAAGCAACACATCAACTTTCCTCCTCCAGTCCAGTTAGACTTTATCTGGGCTCTGTCTATGTCTCTGAATATTTCTATGCTGTGTTTTAAGAGCAGCTAGAGGTCAGTGTCAAAAGCAGAGTCTCTCACCTTGAAGGTGGTCAATCTGTGGTAGGGGCAGCCCGTGGCATGGCTGAAGAGCCTGCAGGATCCTATATGCACATGTGAACATGCCAGTTCCCCCTGGCTAGGTGGAAGAGTCAGGAAGCGGAGTCTGATGGACTTCTGAGTGCTTCATATGCTGCTTCTCCCCTCTGTACAAACATAGCATCTGCTTTCAACCATATCATTGGACAGCAGCTTAGGACATTCATTCTCCTTGGCAGGGCTGTCCTCGTGGACACCCTGTGCAGTCAGGCTTCCTGCGGGGCCTCTCTGGCTCTACCACCAAAAGTAAATGGCAGAGAACACCTCACAGGCTCACTTTGCAACCATATATCATGTTTAGATGTTCCTCGGCTCTCTTTTGGCCTGCGACAGCTGACACCCTCCCAGGCAATCCTGAGCAGGGTCTGGAGGACTGTTCTGAAAAGCAGAAGGGACAAGGCCACCCTATTTCAGGCAGGTGTGAAGTTTAGTCATGCATCAGGGATTGTGCTGTTTGCTGATAGACCAGACGCTGGCCTGTTGTCTACCATGGGCGAGCCTCCTCCTGACACACCTTCCTCATAGTCCTCATGGGCTCCCTGGGACTGCTCTCCTTGTTTTCCACCCCGGGTGGTTCTGGTGTTGTAAGATGACTCATTTCCTCCACATGAGAAGAAGTAAAAGTGACAGATGGAAGGCTGAGCCCTGTCTCTGCTGAAGTGACAGCTCAACGTAGGACAGTCGCTGTCACTTTATCCTCAGGGAGAAATGACAGGGTGTTTCTGTTGAGTATCAGTATCCAGCAGTTGATCTTCACTGGGCCATCCGCTTTTGAGGTTTGGGATGTTTGTGGTCATTCTTTTAAACCTCGTTATCTAATAGTGTTAAATGACAGAAAAATAGACTTTGATGCATACATTGGATCAGAATCTTTGTTCCCTTTTTTCTTTACTTGAAACACTCCTGAAATAGATGAACTTTCTGACCTTCCTTGTGATGGGGTTCTTCAAAGGAAGAACCTATTACTAACACTGTACTTGCATATATCTTACTAAATGTTTTATAACAAAATATAAATAATAACAAGCAATGTACAATGCAGGGTGAAGATATTCTGAAGAGGTTTGAGAGGTTGCTCGCAGAGAACATCTCTGTGTATGTTGCAGCAAGCGTGCCAACTTTGGCTACAAATTCAACTGATCTTGAGTTTTTAGAGAAGAAAGGTAATTATCTCACTTCCGTGATGCTCTCCAAACTTCACTATTGCAAAGAGGCATCTGAGAGAAACTGGTCTCCAAGGCCTACTCTGGCATGGTGCTTTCATGGGATCACAGGACGAGTGCTATGTGTTCACTAGTGTGTGATTTCTGTGTATGTTATGTAAAAATGCCCTTAAGGATTTTTCTGAAAGTTCACATTTTGTGTATTTTTGCAAGTAGTCCTGGGAGTGGGTGCTTGTGAATCCTGGGAGTTACTACTGGCTGCAAGTATTAGACATCCAGACATGTTCTGGCTGCCAGGGGAGCAGTGTAGATTATCATCATCATGCTCTCACTAAACTTTTTTCCTGTCCCCATTTTTCCTCAGGGGCTTATGTGAAAAAGGTTAATTTTGGACGTTTGACAGGAGGAGTGTTGCATAGCAAATTCTGGATTGTAGACATGAAACATATATATATTGGTAGTGCAAATATGGACTGGAGATCTTTATCTCAGGTAAATTCTACTGCTGCATGTTCAAAAACCTGAGGGAAAATTCATGTTCTAGCACATAACAGAAAAATCGCAACGATATGCAATATTGACTGATTGGGAGAAACAGTGAAGAAACCCTTGGAGGTGGCTCTCTCTGGGGCTGTGGCATAGCTTGCTCTTATTGCAGGTGAAAGAGTTTGGTGCTGTGATATACAACTGCAGCTGCTTGGCCAAAGACCTCTGGAAGACGTTTAGTACTTACTGGGATCTTGGACATGATAATGCTACCATCCCATTGCCCTGGCCTCTTAATTATTCTACCCACATTAACAAGCACCAGCCTTTGGAAGTAGAATTTAATGGAATCTCGACAAAAGCCTATTTTTCTGTAAGTATGTTCTAAAATAACAAGATAGACTGTAAACTAAGTTCAGGCATTAGTCAGAGAAGTTTCTTCAGCAGTCCTCAAGTCTCAAGTAACTGAAATTGTTT
>NW_008597544.1:0-17287 GCF_000691845.1 Merops nubicus | reverse complement strand
TCGCTCAGCAGGTTTCTCTGTAACTACTCAAGGAATAAGGGACAACCCAGGTTCAGCTGCCAGATAGTATGGCAAGAATGGGACACAGGTCTCCTTTAATCATCTGTGGGCTCAATATATCAATAAATATCTTACCCAGTAGGACAGGGAAGGCATGAGAACTGATAGTGGTCCACCTCAAGTGCTTTGTGCTATTGTAATGAATACTGAAGAAGGTCTGAGCATAAATGAATTACAGCCTAACAGAAAACAGGATGAAATCACTGACCTGTGTGTTCTCTTCTTTATAGGCATCTCCTCCAGCGTTCTGTCCAGCAGGTCGCACCTATGACCTCTTTGCTATAGTCAGTATTATTGGTGAGGCACAGAAATTTGTCTATGTTTCTGTTATGGAATATTTCCCTACCAGCCGTTTCATTCATCCAGAAAGGTACAATTTTAATCCTAAGTCAATCAGTTGACTGCACTATTTAAAGTAAAATACACTATTCCCTCCTCTCTGCAATGAAAATATTCAGAGTCGAGAGAATTGAGGCTTTGTTCTGCATTCACAACCAGGTGGTGGCCTGTGCACACACTGCTGCTACAGGAGGGGTGGTCTCCAAGGCTGCTCCTGTGCTTCACTAGCATTTGAGAGCAGCCTCCTGGGCTCTTCCCACAGGGAGAAAGCTGTGAAGTGCCAGATCAGGGACAGTTAGGCACAGATCCCTTCCAAGTACAACAGAGAAGCTTTATGAATAGAGAGAGGAATGGGAACAGCAGAAATGTATCTGACATCAGGCTTTTCAGATAAAACATTACTTTGCTCCCCTCTTCTGCTCCAGTTTCTCTCTTTCTCTTCTTTACTTCTGAAGACTCTTGGCTCCTGCTTGTTTGACAGACTTGACCCATAGTTTAGAGGCCAATCCTTAACTGTCCCTGCAATGATAGCTGCCTCAACTGTCTGCAGTGATAGCTGAAACAGTCTCTAAAAGAAAATTCTGTGCTTCTATTTTCTTTTTTTTTTTTTTTTTTTATAAACCATCTAAGGACACCCCAGTTACTGAAGCATGCTGGATGTATGCAGCAGCAGCTCTCGCAGAGAAGGTGGTAGTGGTGATCTAGAGTAATCCACCTCTATGTGGTGGACCACTACCGTGGGCCCAGCAGGCTGCCCAAGGTCACAGCAGATCATGCAGACTGCACATCAGCTCAAATGTGAGTAATATAGAAAGTTAGTTAGTCATGGGGCAACCACTAAAACTCCAAATCCTCTTAGATATGCTTGAATTAGGATGTTTAGATGCAACCAGATGCTCTGAGTATTATCTGCTTATAACATTTCTGAGTTTCCCAATCACCTAAATAGTCTGAGAAAGAAGTTCAAGGAATAAAATATGTACAACATGGCTTGTAAAGAATAGGGTGAGTTCTAGGTTGTCATTTAGCCAGGATTATGCCATGCATCACGTCCTGTGGCATAACTGTGTAAAGCTTCTGTTGTTCTGCTGGGTGTCTGTGCTAGCAAAAAGACTGTAGGATAACAGAAATGGATAATTCCACTGTCCTTGAAACAAAATCTCAGACTAGCTTCCACTTGGAGGATATTTTTTATAAATCAAACAGGATTTTGTGTTTCTGTGTTGTATGGTTGAATCCCTGGGTTTCTCATGTCCTGCTTTTAGCCAAGAATAGGTTCACAAAAGGTCTCTTTTCCCCCTTAGGAATGATTGTGTTAGTACTCCTCATTCTTCATCTGAAGCCTTAATCCACCATTTGTGACATCTAGGGCCTGATCAGATGCAAACAGGAGTTTGAAAGGCCTAGGGAAAGCCACACAGGGCCTCGGGCTATCTCCACAGCAACCAGCTGTAGTGCAATGAATTGAGGCTGATTAGTTCAGGTTAGGTTCCTCCAGCAGCTGAGGCAAGGGGAACAAAGCTGCCATCTTAATGCCTGAGTGTTAATCAACTAGAAACTGATATATTTTAAAAACGGAAATTATTCAAAATTAACATTTTGAAATAGCATGTTTTGCTGAATTTTTCAGGATCTACAAGGCAGCCTGAGCCTGAAAGCACATGGGCAGTCTGTTGCTAGTGCTAGGAGGATGTGTGAGGTAGGATTAGAGAATTCAGGCCTTTGTACATGAGACTAAAAGGAATAAGTTAGGCAAATTAATTCATCATTGCTCATGGGACTGTCAGTGAGTGCCGGACCTCTTTCTATCAGTCTTCCAGTCTGTGTTGAAGATGCCTGTCTTCCTCTGTGCAGCCCTCGTTAGGATCTGTGGAATGAAAATGCCGCATGGACGTTTGGTGTTACTAGTCCTGGGGATGTACACCGTCAAGTTCTTAGTGTTTTGTAGTTGGGTGAAAGATGATAAACATTTTCCCTTAAGCTACAGCCAATGCAGTCAGGAGGAGGGACAGCCCGGTGCTCAGGAGAGCACAGCTGTGTTTGTTACCCGGGGGGCACTCTGCATGCTAAGGAGGGATGGGAGGGATAGAGCCTGTCCATGCTGGCTGATGGCACAGGACCACTGCACATGCTGAAAAGTCTCCAGGATCCTGAAATGGCCATATTCTGCAAAAACAGTTCTCAGGTTTTCCCTCTGGGCTCTGCACTGTCCTTTTTACTTTGTGCAGTATGGTCTGGCTTTACATTGGAGTTGGTATTGTTTAGTTTCCTAAGGAAAAGAGCATGGTGGCACCACGCTGTGTGTCTGTCTGTCTGCCTGCACTTTACCAGGCGTTAAACTTTTTGATCAATTTCCATCACTTTTAGCAGAAACTGGAGGTCTCAAAACACGCTGAGAAGAACAGGCTGGGTAGGAGGCAGAAAGCTTACTTACACCTCCAGTGAAGGCACAAGCGTTCCTCTTCCTAGACATCAGAGATCCCATCTGTGCAGTGTGTCACTTGTATTCTCTGTTCATTGTCACAGCTTTCTACTGAACTGTTTAAAGAAATATGCCTTTTTCCACCCACTTGCTTTTGTCTAGATACTGGCCAGCCATTGACAATGCTCTGAGACGTGCAGCTTTCAACTCCAGAGTGCAAATCCGTCTTCTGGTCAGCTGCTGGACCCACTCTGACCCAGCCATGCTTTACTACCTGAGGTCCCTGAGTGCTCTCAACAACCCACGTGCCCACATCAGCGTCAGCGTGGTACGATAAGGAACCTGATTTTTGGGAAGACAGATTGAGGATATGGGCCTCACGCTGATTTTGGAGTCTTAGCTGCCAGTTGTGTGTGCAAGTCTTAAGTTTTAGAGAAAATTATTGTCCATTGTTGTAGTGACTGTTTCAGGTCCTTGAGAAAATAAGGCCCAAAAGGTAACCTTTGAGGAAGCAGCTACCTCAAGCTCCTAGTGATAGCAAAGGGTGTTCTTTGTGTCGTTATCCAGGCAGTTGTTCCTGTTGAGCACCATGACAGTGACAGTTTATATGACAATTTCATTCTCTTCTCATAGACCTTTTCCTGTATGGAGTATCTTAAATGGGTCTAATTACTATCAGTTTTTTACAGTGGAGAGCTCTGCTGGCTGCCTATACAAATGAACTCATTTTGAACACAATATTACACACAGGTCAGAGGCACTAGGCTGGAATGCATGAAGTGGAGTGGGCAGAGTGTGGAAGCTCCCAACGTGATGCAGTTACCATGAGAGAGAGAACAAAGAAAGGTCATAGAAGTAAGGAGGATTTTACATAAACCAAACCAAACCAAAAAGGACAGAAATCTAGCTTTTAGTAAGAGTTAACACAAAAAGTTAGGCATTATTATTGCCTGCAGTACCCCTCGTGTCTGTGATCAGCCCATTCCAGCACAAAATAAGAGCAGCAATCAGTGCTAAATGCAGCTCTATTAAACAGCTGCCTAAAACTGCATTTAATTGTCTGCCCTGTAATGATAATAGCTGTGCCACTAATGGAACATTGTGAGGCAAACATTATCCTTATCTGATCTCAATTGCTTATCCAATTTTATGTAAAGTGGAAGTACTATTTGTTAGCTTTCTTGGATGAGTAAAATCTCTTCTGTGGTACATTTAATAAGAATGTGTGGAATAGTCTCTTCTGTTCTTTCTGTGCTATTCTATTCTTTGAAAATATAGAAAATCTGCATTGTCCAATTAGTCAGTCTGTTCTTCACTCTGGTACTTCTATGTTTTTAATTTCTCTCTCTCCAGAAACTCTTCATTGTTCCAGTTCTGAATCACACAAATATTCCTCATGGGAGAGTGAATCACAACAAGTATATGGTCACTGATAAAGTAGCCTATATTGGTATGTACACCATTATTCCAAACACTTTACAGTATCTTCAGATCCATAGGACCGAGACTGAGATAGAAAGAGCTGCAATGTCAAAAAGGACCTCATTTTGCTATGTAAAGCAGATAAAAATATCAAAGTATATGGTTTTATCAGAATGTCTGCCCTGGATAAAGAAATAGAGATGTGAAGGGGAGACAATAATGTAGGTCAAGTTCAGTAAGAGATTATTTCATATGGTTGTGAGCCATTAGGAATGGAACATGACAAGTGTGAGTGCAGAGCCTGTGACAAGCACAGCAGGAACTCCACAGCCCGTGTGCTCGGGACGCTGCAGTGGCAGCTAACGCTCTCCTATGCAGCCTTGTTGTGCTTTCTTAAAAAGAAATTGCTGGAAGGAATTAATTCCATGCACTGTTTGTTCAACAGAAGTCTAGGAAACGAAATGAGAAAATAGTGATGTCAACTGCTGCTCAATTCCTGGAAGTCGTGTCGTTTATTTTTTCACTCACTGTTTTTATCAGGATCTCTCGAAAAAAGAGTGTGAAAGGGCTCTGTCATTCCTGTCAGGTCATCCTCCAAGCAATGCACACCAGCAAATAGCCCAGTCTTCCAATGGGCTGTGGATGTGCAGCTCAAATTGCCTTCTTAATACAACTTGTTTCTTACTGGGTTGTCTTTTGAAGACAGATATGCAGATAATTTGTTTTTATGCCTATGCACCTTCTGGAACTGACAGAAGGCTAAGGCTAATAACAGGAGAAGTACTGATAGAAAGTGTATTTTTTCACAGTGTTTGATCTTCTGAATTGTGGCAGCTCTGGAGAGACCCCTAGACAATGTCTACAGCTGGATTCCCAGCTTGGCCTGGTTTAAAAGCGGATGTTGCATGCTGAGCTCAGAGCAGCTCCTGAGGATTTATTGATCCAGTCCAGTTGCTCCTCATGCTCTCCTATAACAAGTAAAGAGAATTAAGTCCATTAAGCACTTTTTTTTTTTTTTTTAAACACAGAAACCCATATCAAACACTGGCTTTTGCCCCTCCTGATACCCAAATATCACACTCTGGTCCCATAGTTATGAATAGATCTGTGCATCTCTGCCACAGGCTGTAAGGAATCAGTGTTAGGAAGCCTTGGGGTTGCAGTTAATACTGACTTTCTGAAACCTGAGGTCTGGAGTAAGAAGGAGGTGACCTGATTTTTGCTGCTCCATTGTTCCTAATGAGATTTGCAGTTGTACAGCAAATCAGCAAAGCCAGGCAATGTGGACTTAATGAGTATGGAGATCAAACAGAACATTGGGAAATGGATGTTTCCTAATTAGCTACTTTTCCATTGCATAGGGACTTCCAATTGGTCAGAAGATTACTTCATTAATACAGCTGGCGTGGGACTAATTATCAAACAGAATTTGACCAACCTGCAAAGAAGGCAACTGCCTATCCAGGAACAATTAAAAACCCTCTTTGAGCGAGACTGGAATTCCAAATACGCGGTGAATCTGGAAGATGTGCAGGGACAGGAAGACTGTAACTGGAGAAGCAGACTCTGAAGCAACTTAAAATATATGTTTAAAAAGGTGTATTTGGATCTCGCTCCCTCTACAAACCAGGAAGCTTTCTTTTTTATGTCAATGTCAGAGAAGCAGCTTTCTTGTGGTGTCCTCACTGATGACATGATAACTTCTCACAGCTGACTCTACCTGCAGAACCATTAATCATTGTGTGACATTTCTGTGTGATTACCTCATCCCAGAGTTAATGAAATTCATACAGTGTTGTATGACAAGCTGTCTGATACTAAAGCAAACATGGAAGATACAAGATATCAGATCTTAATGCATCAGAGACACAGATCATTTTTGCTGTGCTCTTTTATCTTAGGAAGCAATATATTTCAACCTTAATGTTCCATTAACAGTGTTTGCTTACATGTGTTGAAATGTATTTTTAATAAACTCCTGGCCACTTTAAGACTCGAGCTGTGTGAGAAATCACCTACAATAGAAAAGGTGGATTTTAAAAAGCACTTAGAAATTATAGAGGTCCAGGGAAATACCTGTATGTAGTTGTTGAGGCTAGTCACCAGAGTTAAATGCCTGGGATTAAACCTTGGGTCCAGCTTCCAGCTCAGCTGCCCTGGACCCCCGAGCGCCTGGGGACGTTTGGGCGTCTGTGTGTTGGCCACATGCAGCAAACAGGGAGGAGGGAGTGGGGTGAAGCTGCTGCAGGAGTGCTGGTGTGGCAAAGACATCCCACCTGAACTCTGGGCAGCGCTTGGCTTGGAGAGCCTCCCCTCTCCTTTAGGGTTGTCCTGGTGCACTGCTCCTGACAGGGCCCTGCTGGCCTTGTCTCTGGGTTGCTTTTTTTTTCTGCAATCACACAGGGACCATAATCCCGAGCCATTGGGTGCCTTATGCTCATATCCACCTGCCGCTCTGCCCTGGGTGACTCTCAGAAGTGACAGGAAAGGGAAGCAGGACGTGCTCCAGCCGTGGAGTGGTGTGAGGGACACTGGGCTGGGGCTCTGTGAACCTCACCAGGGCTGTGCACCTTTGCCTGTCCCGGGACATGGAGTCATAAATCAAATTTTTTGCTTTGGGTCTGAGGTACAGCAGAGGTGAGAGAGCCCGAGGTAAAAGCCCAGAGCACAGCTCCACAGAAGGGTTGGGCAAACCCCTGTCCTGGCAACCCCTATCTGAGCTGTGAAAGTGCACCAGACCTCTCCAGCCCTGAAGGGCAGGTGGCAGCTTGTGGACTCCTGTCCTGGCAGAGCCTCTTTCAGCTGCATTTTGGCTCTGAAGCCATCTCTTCTGCTGCAGACACAGCACTGGGTAACACAGTACAGGCTTCCCCAGCAGGGAGCAACTTCCCCATCCTCCAGAGGAAGCTTTTTGGTGCTTTTGAATCCCTGCCCTGTGCTAACAATGACAAAGGGACCTTCTGTGATCGACTGTGTAAACTGTTTTCTATCTTTGTGAATACACACAAATCCCCATACAAATAAGGCCCCTTGCCCATGTGGTCTTTTGGAGATGATCCCAACTCTATTTTCCAGTTTTGGTTTTCCAGGTGCTCCTTGTCTCTCTCTTTCAGACACCTCCAAGATTCCTTGGATTGTTTTATTCTTCATTACAAATCAATGCTTGTTATCAGAGCAGATTTTAAAAATGTTATCTTTATGTTATGTAACAATGTTAGTTACATTTACAGAAAACACTGAAATTTTGTGAGTATTTGCCTATGTGTAAACACATAAAAGATGCAGGTGCTTTCATCACTCTCCTGCCCTCTTTCCTTTCTGGAGCCTGCTTAATATTTTGAGACTTCCATTTACTAATTAAAATTTCTGCCAGAGCAGAACCTCCCCACCTAGTCTTCACTAGCTCTGCTTCACAAATTTATTATCCTGTACCAACAAATATCTCTCATCGTGTGCTGTACTAATCTTTGCTTGTAAGAACGACATTGGGCAGATTTTATTTTCCCAGTGCAATGAGCACATGTGAATGGTGGGTCAGTTTGGAAATCTTTTTGAGGCATTACAGCTTTAACCAACAGAAGTTTTCTCTCTAGAGGAGTGAGCTCCTCTAGATGGCACTCGAAGCTCTGTTTTCACTGCTCTGGAGGGGCGTAGATGTTGCAGGAATAAAAATAAAATTTCCTCCTCCATTTGTGAGCTCAAATCTGACAGCGCTGGAGAAGTTTTCCAGTGGGACAGAGTTTCTGGGCAAGTTGTGAGATTTGTCTTCTGATAATAAAAGACTTGTGTGGGGTAAGGTTCAGCTTCTAGAGGAAAAAATGATGCTTATGAGAGTGCTCTTTTATTTTCTTTACTGGCATCACGTGTGTTGTTTTTCCTTCACGTATGAAGGAGGGACTTAGGATTAGGACAACGATCTGGATTTAAGAGGAACTTGAGTTTATTTCCCTGGTTTCTTGTGAGACTTTTTAGGCCCTTTCATAGACTGACTCTAATTTACTTTTCTCCATTACAAAGGTAGAATACGGTGTAAATTATAACTGAGCTTTGAGTCTCTAATTAGTTTTCCATTTATGAAACAGGGTTATAATAGTCCTGATCCACTCACCTGTTGCTTGTCTTTTTCATTTAGATTGTGATTTCTTCAAGTTGAGGACTGGACCAAATGTAAGCTGGGTCTTTCAGTACTGTTCATTAACATCTATTTAGTATCCTTGGATGGATTTTCTTGTTCAGTCGCAGGCAGTTCAGATTTTTTGCAGTATTGGTTTATTCATATCTAGAAAAAGTTGCTGGTTTGGAACTTGAGCATGGATACTCTCCTCCAATCATATCTCATCTCATCTCATCTCATCTCATCTCATCTCATCTCATCTCATCTCATCTCATCTCATCTCATCTCATCTCATCTCATCTCATGTAACTGGGTTACAATGGACTACAACTTAAGTGAACTGGCCTGGCCTCACCTGAGTGGCTTTCATGCAGAGCTGCTGTGCTGCTGCTCTCCCAGCAGTCTCATTTCTGAGAGTGCTTGGTTTGGTGCAGTGCCTTGCAGCTACAGCACTGCTGACAGTGGTGTAGATGACAGCAAGACAGAACCAGCCTGGCTCCATAGGTTTATGAGCTCTGATAGGGCTACAAAGTCACTTGGCTTCACATACTGGACACCAGCTTGTTCCAGAAGCTTTAGTATTAGTCAGACAGTGCCCTTAATAATATGTTTTAACTTTTGGCCATCCCTGAAGTAGCCAGGCAGTTAGACTAGATGATTGTTATAGATCCCTTCCAGCTGAATTCTGCTCTGTTCTATTCTATTCTATTCTATTCTATTCTATTCTATTCTATTCTATTCTATTCTATTCTATTCCATTCTATTCCATTCTATTCCTCTTCATATATATTATCTCATTCAAAGTTTATTTTGGTTGTCTTTCCTTTGGGATATATGAGAGGTTCTGCTTCAAATATAACAACAGAACAGACAACCAGTAGAGATGTATTCATGCCGTAACAATGCAAATCACAGAGGTGAGAGGGTCTTTCTTCTTAATGCATTTATACCTTCTTTTGCACATCAAATTGCAACCATAGGTTGGTTTGGTTGGAGACTGTGTGTAGATGTTTAGCTGACAGTCTGCTTTTTCACATGTTAAAAATAAGTAGCAGTAATCAAGGTAAACCTACCTTAGTTACAAGAACAACTTGAACATCTGAAACTATGCATCCAGGTGGAATCAGAGTCAGCCTGTTGCCAAAATGTCTGTTGTTCTGCAGGGCTGTGCCTGTGCTCCTTGCACTGGTGTCTTCAGTTGTTGCTAGGAAATCAAGGACTTTTCAACTTCCCATGTTTTGCTAGTCTGCAGGTGCACAAGAAGCTGGGAGGGAACATGGCCAGGACAGCTGACCCAAACTAGCCAAAGGGGTATTCCATACCGTAGAATGTCATGCCCAGTATATAAACTGGTCAGGGCTGGCTGGGGTGGGGGCAAATTGCTGCTGGGGCACTGGTCAGCAGATGGTGAGTAACTGCACTGTGCATCACTTGACTTTTTTTTTTTTTGCATTTTATTTGTCTCTCTTTTAGCTATATTCCTTTGAATAAAAATTGTGATTCTTATTATTCTATTTTATTTTTGGTTTTATTGTAATATTTTATTTTAGTTAATAAGTGGTTCTTATTTTGACCCACAAGTTTAATTTTTTTTATTTTATTCTCCCTGTCCCACTGGGGGTGGGGGAAGGAGTGAGCGAGCAGCCATGTGGTGCTTAGTTGCTGGCTTCTTTTCTCTCCTCTTCTCTTAACTGCTTCATTCATCTTTTAAAAACGTCATAATGGTTATTGCTCTGTGATCATTGCTGTCTCAGAGCTCCATTTTCATTGACTTGATTCTCTCACCTTTGCAACAGACTCCTACATTCAGTGCTGCCTGGGTGGATTCCTGTGGGCCTAAGCAAACGGACGCCACTTGAGAAATATTTCACGAGAAAGCTGCTCTGCAGGCAGATGTGGGCTGCTGCTAGCATGGAATGTCCTTTCTGACACACCTTGACTTTTTCTGGACTCCATTTTTCTGCCTTGATCACAACGTTTTCCTCAGCCCTGGCATACGCTGCTGCTCTCTAATGGGGCGATTCGGGGTCTATTGAGCAATGACTTTTATCCTTCGGGGAACTTCAGGGAAATGCTGCATGATCCAAGTCAGTGATACATGCCTAACACGTATGTGATCAGTTTCTTCAGCAATAATCAGCCTTCTCTTTGGAATAAATGCCAGGAGTTCTCTTTAGCGTATTTAAGCCTACCACAGAGCTATAGAAATGAAGGATAGCTCAAGCTCCAGGTAGTTAGACCACTGAGCACACTTCCTTCACATCCCAGTTTCTAAGTGTTTTGCTGTCTGCATTCCCTGTACTAAGTAGAACATGGGGAAAGAAAATACAGGGTAAGAAAACTATTAGAACGAAGCATGTCTGCATGTGCAATTCTGTAAGGTTTGGGACTGCGATGAGTGAAAAGTCTCCATTACCACTGTATTTAGAAACTGCTGTCACTGAGCAGCTACTTCATCAGATGAGTGGGGTATACTCATATCTTTTGCAAATTTAAACTGGGATTTTGAGAATCAGAAAATGTTAACAGCACTATCAGTAACTCACGCTGCTCGAGTTATTTTCATATGGTGAGTTTATTGTGAATTAAGAATACAGGCAGTGTTTTAATGATACATGTGAAGACTCTCACATCTGCACTCTGGTTTTCGTTATGCTCTTGAGAGAAGCATTAATATAAACAAAGAAGCAAATAATTATATACATCTCCTTTCCCAGAAAATCTTTGAAGCAATTCCACTGGTACACCAGATCATTCTGTGCATTTAACTATCCAGTAAATATATACATTAAAATTTATCCACATTTTAATAATTATTCATCAGCATGTTTTATTTTGGTTTCTTAAAAATGTGAATTAGTTATATGGCTTTTTGGTCTTCAGTTTATTCTGTTGGATTTTTAAAAATTCTTTTAAGGCTAAATATGACCCACAACAATAATAAAAAAATGAAAAGAGAGGAAGATTTAAAGCATTAGTCTCTCTACACTAGTTTTTTTTTTATTTTATTTTGCATTTTAAAACATCTGTGGAATAAACATTTTACCTTAGCTGAAATAAAGAAAAATATTTGCATAAGAAAACAAAAGTAGGTCAGAAAGGTCCAAAATCTAAACAGGTAAGAATAGTTCTCACAGGACTAGTCTATACTGTATTCTGGAAATAATCTATTATCTAAACATAATTGATGTATTTTTTAAGAAGCCTATTCAACAAGTGTTTTTTCTATCATCAGGCCTTTCAGTGGTTTACCTTCATAGTTCAGGTACCTTTTCAGACTTTTCTAGAACTGTGGGTTCCTCTGTACGTGCAGTGATTGTTGTCTTTGGGGCAGATTTGAAGAAATCAATATTTTTATTAGTGCACAGTATAGCACATCCATGTACTTAAGAATTTAAATGTATTAAATTCTGCTCAACTGTTTTCATGAATATCAGCTTTGGGTTTAGTTTAATTTTCCGTTATTAGAAAGTTAAGAAAGCATTCTTTCTGTACAAGTAGATTATTTTATTCCCATTGAGGGCTGGGAAAAGACAATCTTCATTTGGTTGTATCTCCAGGAATACTAGATTGACTGTCTTTTTCTTCCTCCAACAAGATTAGTTCAGTTCTTGCTGAAGAGGTCACGATAGTTTGAGAAAGTGGAACATTAGATGAGGCCCCATCAATTTCAAATTTTTCAGCCTCTGTTTTTTCTTTAGGTGATAAGCTTTCTTGTGCATCAAAAAACACATCAGGTTTATCTGACGGGCTATCTTCGTCTGAGAGTCTTCTCTCTTTATGAGCTATCTCTTCTTTGTCAACAGTCTTGGACTTTTTGGAAGGAGATGTGAAACCAAGCTTGGGAAATCTAAACCATCCAGTTTTTTCAGTTTGCTTAGAAGAATCATTATCTGTTGTGTCAGCAGGTTTCACATCTTCTGGAGCTGATTTTTTCACTTCTGTTACTGAATCTCTGCTTGTTTCATCACCAGAAGATGAAAAGCCAATACTTGGGAGCCAAAATTTGAATCTTCCAGGAGATCTTTTACTCTCAGTCTTTTCTTTTTCATTGGTTATGTCTTTTTCTTCATCTTCTAGTTCTTCAGCTACATCCTCATCTTTAGAGAGAGGACCTGCAGCTATTCCTTCTGGTGACTTCGGAAGACCCTCTTCAAGTTTACTGGAAGGCTTTACTTCAACAGCAAATGTTTTTAACTTTGGCAGACTTACTTCTCCACCAGGTTCTTCTGTCTCAGTGTGTGTTTTGTCGGATAGTTTAAGCTCAGCACTGCCTATCCTCTCTGCTGTAACTCCGGAGCTTTCATCAGCACATTTTGGTTTGCTCGCTGACACACCTTCTATCGAAGATGGCTGCTGGACTAGCACTTCTAAGTTGCTGTGTGATTCAGGCAACTTCACCTTGAGCAATGAGAATCCCAAAGTAGCAGTTCTGACTTCTGATGAGAGAATCTCCGATTCTTTCAGTATTTCAGTACTGTAAATCTCACACCTTTCAATAGCAACATGTTCAGGTTCTACTTTCTCAATCACTTCTTGGCCCTCTACGTATGACCAATGAATATCTTGCCCTGCATTTGAAAGGGAGGACTCTATGGTAGTAGTCACCTGTGCTGTTTTAATGTCAGGGTCACTCAGTGTTACAATTTTGCTTTTGGCTTTTTGAATACCACCCTCTAGAGCCTCTGGTGTTTCTTCAGGGGCAGCAGAACTTGCTTGCAGCTGCACTACTTCAATGTCAGTACTAGACCCCTTTGGATCTATTGGCACTTTTGACACTGAAACTTCAGCTTCAGTTGGGAGAGCTTTTAAAGTGAATTTTGGTATTTTTAGTTTGGGAATTTTTATGTTTACTTCTGGGCCATCCTGTGATTTGTCCAGTGTTTCCACTGTTATTCGGGAAGATGCTTCCATGTGAGCTAGAGCTGCACTTTGCATGCCGACAGAGGCTTCTGATTTTTGAAGCTCCATTTCTGCTGCGCCTATTTCAGTTTTAGATAGTGAATCAGCTTCTGACTTTGGCAAATCAATATCATCTTCAAAAGCCTTCACTTCTGAATGCAACACTCCAAACTCTGGAATCTTAAACCTGTATGGTTTAATTTTACTTGTTTCTGCTCTGTCTTCTACTTGCACTGCCACCCCTGCAGACATGTCCTTTTCAACACTTTTCACCTGAAATTTCATTCCAGGATCTACTCTAGCAATTTTAATGTCCATCTTCAGTTTTGGAACTTCTACCTTTAGGTCTTCCAGCTTAGCTGTAACGTAAGTACCATCTTCTGATCCCTTTGTTGTAGACCATTCACATGTAGGCTTTTTTAACTGGTTTCCTTCACTGTCTATTCCTGTAATTTTCATCTCACCTTTTATCTTTTCTTTTTTAATTATTGCCTCCTGAGTTTGGATATCTAGCTCTCCCTTTGGAAGACTAATATCTATTTCCTCCTGTGTTGCATCCAGAGTACTTTCAACTGATGATGGTTTACATCCTACTCCTGAAGCCTCTAACTTAGTGGAACTTTCTGCCTTTAGGATTTCTATATCCTGTGACTTGACTTTATGCTCTTCAAGAGTCAGAGTATGCATAGAAAACCTATTTGTTAAACTGGTGTCTTTGTTAATTTCTGGGGCCTTTAGGCATGATTTAGAGAATTCTGCTGAAGACACTGTGAGTTCTGAAGTATGTGTTTTTTGTCCTTCAGTACTGTGCGTAACTATGTTTGCAGAAGTTTCAGTGACTGCCTGTGGTAATGAGAAGGTATTTTCAGGAAAACTTCTTTCAGTTTGTACTTTTGCAGATGGAATGTCTGCCTGAGCTTTTTCCATACTTCTTTCAAAATCAGCATCACTTTTTTTTCCCTTTAAGGATGTTTTGCCAAATGCAGGTATTCTGAATTTTGGCATTTTAAACCATCCCTGATGTTCTTCAGTCTGAACTTCTTCAGCTTTTATTTCATGTTCTTCTTTTAATTTGATTTCTTTCTCCTCAAGGCTCTCAATAACTCCCTCTGTCATTGATTTAGATACTGACTGGGAGCTCACGTCTACCTTTGGAGCTTCAATGTCAGCTGTCAGAACTTGGGGTGTTTTTATCTTATGAACACCTTCTCCAGGATCTGATATAACAGATGCAAGTTCTGATACTGTAACTCCCTCAGCAATGTCATCGATTTCATTTGCTCTTTTTAGCTGGAGTAGATCATCTTCTATTTTTGGAGAACTGATCTCTGTGTCTGGGCCTTTCCCTTTTGTTAGGGAGATCCCAAATTTTGGCTTCTGGAATTTGGGTATTTTAATCTTCTCTTCAGGACCTTCCAATTTCATCTTTCTTCCATCTACAACTGATGATCTTTCTGTTACTATTTCAGGGCTCCTCAGTTCAATTGAAGCTTCTCCTCTGGGAAACTCCATACCTGTTTTTTTAGTATCTTCATTGGTAGAACTTGATTTTAGGACAACCTGCTGAAAACTCCCCTCTGAGGGAGGCAGAGCAGCATCAATCTTTGCTGAGCTGACTCCCATTTCAGTTTGGGAGGCTCCAGTTTCTATTTTAGAAAACTCCAGAGTGGGGATCTTAACATCAGCCAGTTTTATGTTTATTTGTGCCCCTTCATCTGTCTTTTCAGAATGACTTCTTTCTATATCAGGTATCTGTATGGAATCATCACTCTCTCTTTCTGTTTTAGGAGTAGCAGCATCAGCTTCGACTTTTGTTGAATGACTCTGAGATTTGTGAACCTTTATCTTGGAGAGTGAAATTTTAGGCATGACAAATTGAGGCTTTTTAACTGCACTTTTTTGTTCAACTTTTCCTGCAGATATTTCCAGATCAAGGGCTGGCCCAGTACCTTGACCATCAGTTGCAGTTCCTCTCACTTCTGTGTCTACTCTGCTTGACATAACAGTAAGTTTATGATCTTCCAAATTTGCTCCAGAATCTGGTTTAACACTTGCTTCCTTCTTTGGTGACCAACTGAAGGATGGAAGTTTGAATTTTGGCATTTTGAAATGTCCTTCTTTCTCTTCTCCATCTCCATCTTGTTTTATTTCCCCTTTGAATCTTAGTGCTTCTTCTGAATCCTGAACATCTCTGTCTGTTTTTGGAATAGAAATATCAGCTGATGTCTTATTGTCAGCTTCGGTAATTTTGACTTCCAGGCTGTGAGATTCTTCTCTTGTGCCACATTGCACATCCAAATTTGGTGCTTCAAAAGCAATATCAGCTATTTCTATCATTGCTTTTAATTGGGGGACCTTGACTTCTGATTTGGATTGGCTGACCTTTTCTGACCCTTTGCCCTTAGAATGTGTAATTCCAAACTTTGGCATTTGGAATTTAGACATTTTTGTTTTCCCTTCAGGACCTTCAGTTTTTGTTTCTACATCACCCACAGCAATGTCACCTGATGTTCTTTCAACACTTGTGTCAGAACTCTTTACTTCAAAGGAGCCTTCTGTTATCATCTTAATATCTGAGATTGGGAGGCCAGCATTAGCAGGGGCTGATTTCAGTTTCAGGTCATCTGTAGGCATGCTAATATCCATCTCTGTTTTGGGAACTTTGACTTCTGGTTTGGAAAATTCCAAAGTTGGGACTGTAACTTTTGGCATTTTTATGCCCTTTCCTGCCCCTTCTCTACAACTCCCTCTCTCAGATTTCTGTACTGAAACACTTTCTTTTTCTTGCCTGGGACCACAAATGTCAGTTTCCAGTATGGGTGGAGAGACCTGGACTTTCTGACCCTTAATTTTAGGGAATGGGATCTTTGGCATGACAAATTGGGGCTTCTTGTTTCTGTCCTTCTCACCATCTTTTTCTGTTGATGTATCAAATTCCACATGAAAGTATTGACTCTCAGAAGTAGGAAATGTTAATTCCGATTCTGTGTCTCCAGATAAAGCAGGTTCTTCCACATGTCCCTCAGCTTCAGAAGAAGCAATAACTTCTTTCTTGGGAGACCAACTAAACGAAGGCAATTTAAATTTTGATGTTTTAAATTTGTTTTCTTTCTCCTCAGTGTCCTTCTCTCCTGAAACCACTTCATGTTCTGCCTTGTAGTCTAAACCTGGGCCACGGCTTTCCACTTCTAATTGTGGCACAGTAACTTCTGCAGATGGGAGGGTATCATCCAAATTTGGAGCATCCAGAGCAACTTGAGGTGAGGGCTTGTGCATCTTTACACCAAATTTGGCATCAGTGATAAGAGCTACTTTTTCAATATCACTATCAATCATATCAGACGTTAACTTTCCTTTAAAAATTTCAGGTTGCACTTTGGAAACAATGTCACTTTCTGATTGTTTTCCCTTAGACCAAGAAATTCCAAATTTTGGTTTTCGGAATTTTGGAATTTTCACTGTAAAATCAGTGTCACCCACAGGTATTTCAGCATCTAGAGTATTCCCATCTGGCTTTAGACTTCCTTTCTCAAAAGAACCATCTTCACTTAAAATTTCAAAATCGGTTATTGAAACATTTTCGTCAGTAAAAGACGATATTTTAGATTCAGATTCAGCTAGATTTATTTGGTATTTTGTCAGAGTAATATCTGCTTTTGGTAATGAGGAATCCTGTTCAACTTTAGAAGAACCAATATCAACTCTGGAGAAACCCAAATTAGGAATTCTGAATTTAATGTTCTTCGTGCTGCTGTCTAGCTTCTTCTCAGGAAGAAATTTATGTTCAAAACTGTCTGAAAGAACAGAAGGAGCTTCCTCAGTAATAGAGTAACTAAGAGCTTCTGATACAGAACTATCACCAATGGATTTAATCTGAGACTGAGACTTAGAAATTCTAGAAACGGAAACTTTAGGCATTCGAAAGAGAGACGTTTTAGATTTACCCGTATCATCATCTTTTCCAGAAGAAGAATCTATAACAACTTCAGAACCAGGTACTGGGATCTCGGCCGCGGGCAGGCTGACGC
>NW_008597543.1:0-18847 GCF_000691845.1 Merops nubicus | reverse complement strand
GGTTGGACTCGGTCATCTTAAAGGTTTTTTTTCCAACCGAAACAATTCCATGATTTTATGTCCGGGTTTTTTTTGTTGTTGTTTGTGGTTGGTTGTTTTGATTTTTGCCTTTTTTTTTTTTTAACTCAGATTGAGCTTTGAGGACTTGCTAATGTCCAGGGGTAACAGCATCTTTGGTGCATAATGGCCCCCAGCATCACAAGCGAATAAACTTCCTTAGTTACCATAGTTCTGTCAGGAGGAAGCACTGAGGGTGCACACACATCTCCCTTACGGATTAATTGAGCTAATGGCTTAATTCTCCCTTTCCCAGCGCGCCAGCAAGGCTCTGTGAAGAGCGGGGGGATTCCCTCGGCATTATATTTGCAAATCAACAGAGACAGCAGCCTCTGAGTATTATGAAGCTGAAGTGAAAGGGGTTTTTTAAGTCTGTTGAGCTGGAGTCTCTTTGCCCAAAGAAATAAACACAAACCGTAACTTGCTTTTGATAGCATTTTGATGGTATTTTGTGTTGAATATTCTACATATATTTCACTGAAATCTGCCACCCGTGTACTCTCAAGAACAGCAGTCTGTGGTTGTGTTGCTTTTTTTCCCACGTGTTAACACAGAATGTATCCTTTCTTTAAAAGATTGAAAAGCCTACACCTATCAAATGTGGAACTTTTGGTGCTACATCTCTGCAGCAAAGATACTTAGCTACAGGAGATTTTGGTGGAAACCTTAACATCTGGTAAGCACGCCCATTCTCTCGAGGCTCTTTCATCTGACGCTGCCTGTTGACCAGATGTTTCTGTATGTGGCTGGCTTTTGTCTAAGATGCTCCTTATGCTGCATGTGGTTGGGACCTGGTCGTAAGCTTCGCTGGCTACTGTATTTGGACCATTCCTGTTCTGTAAAAACAACATGAATCCTGCACAACAGTTTAATTTGGTGCCAGTTTACTTCCATGATCTGTGTGCAGCTACAAAACCCTGTTGAAATTCTAGGTCCTTTTGAGAAAAGAGGCTTTTGAATGGATGCAGGAGTATAAGAGGTTGTGTTCAACCTAAATTTAATACCTAGATACTTTTAATCTTGAAGTTTCAAATGTTCCTTCAGGTCCCTGAATGATTTGTAGAATTAGTTTGTGTAGGTAAATTGATTATCAATTAAAGATAAAGGGTCCAAAAGGGTTTTATTATTATTATATTTCCCTTGCCAAAGAACTATTGTTCTGTTTTGTTGGAATAGCAGGGTGGCTATGGACTAGTCAGTAGCTGAAATTTAAAATAAAATTCTGAAGGATTCTAGAAGGATGAGAATCCATGGGAAAGAAATGAGAAACCCACAGTTGGGTGCAGGTTTCATCTGAAGTTGAAGAGCAGTAGCCAGAGCTAGGTAGGGATCAGTCAATAAAGTTATTTTCTATACTTCCTGAAAATAAGAGGAATAAGAGAAAATGAAAAACCTGGTTCTTACGGGTTGCTGTGGTGAATCCAACAACTGCCTTTAGAAACAAGGAAATCCAGAACTGAGCAAAAACTTCCAGACCAGTCTAAAGCAGCAGCCAAAGAAGGACTCAAAGACTCCTGGTTCTTGATGGTGATATCTGTATTTTGTATCCACTGTTAGTCTGAGCTTACAGAGTTTGTTCTCGAGTTGCTGCTCATTTTCATACGAATCCTGAGTGTTGAGGAAGATGCCATTATCATCTGTTCTTTTTCTTTCTTGCCTAGGAATTTAGAAGCTCCAGAAATACCAGTGTATTCTGTGAAAGGTCATAAGGAGATCATAAACAGTATAGATGGTGTAGGTGGCTTAGGAATTGGGGAAGGTGCACCAGAAATTGTGACTGGCAGTCGAGATGGTGAGTTAGTGAACTCTGAAAGTCTTTTCAGTTCCTCTGAGAGAGTCTCCTGCGAGCTTTGATGGCAGGGCACAGCCTGCCATCTGAACTAGTTACAAAGCTCTTGCAACTAGTTCTTCACGTGCTGTCTTTTCCATCTTGCTTGGGACAAACTCCCTCTAATTCTTTTAGAAGCTGCTGTTGTCACTGAGCATGGCACAGAAGGAATAAAAAGCAAAATAAATGAAAAGTAGCAGCTAGAGAAAAATATATCCTTACAAAATACTTTTGCTTTATTTCTGGTTTGTTTGTTTGTTTGTTTGTTTGTTTTCTGAGTGCATTCTGGCCTTGTGGAATTGGAAGAGATGCTCCTGTGTTTTGGATGGTCAGGCTGGATAGCAAAGGCCTTCCCTGGGGAGGTGAATGCAGTGTGAGTGTCTCCATAACACAGAGCCCACTGTCCTCCTTTCACAGGAACTGTGAAGGTGTGGGACCCAAGACAGAAAGAAACTCCTGTCGCCAACATGGAGCCTGTGCAGGGGGAGAGCAAGAGAGACTGCTGGACAGTAGCCTTTGGTAATTGATCAGATGATAACTGTTCCTCCCTCTAATAGGACTGACTTTGATTGTCAGAGTATTTCAGAATGTTATGGAATAGTTTATTTTGTACAGGCCAAGCAGCTTTTGCTTTTCACCCTTATCAAATCTACATTGTTTAAATGCTTTTTTCAGAAGAAGATGATTTTATGACAGTTTGGTTTCAGACTCATTCTCTTATCACCTTTCGTCATCATTTGTGGTTGGACTCAATGATCTTTTCCAAGCTAAATGGTTCTGTGATTTCACAGACAAGCTGTGCAAGCTTTATGCTGTGCCTGGGAATGTAAAAACAGTATATCCAGCTGTGCTGCCCTGAAGGAGTGTAAATGTTGCAGCAGTGCCCAGAGAACCAATCACTGTTGAAGTGTAGTTCCAGCAATCAAGCACCAAGGCACTAATTTAAGAGAAGAGCCTTGAAGCTAAGAGTTAATTGAAGACAACAGTGAAGCTTGATGTATGCTCTGCATGTGTCTTTTGGAGAGAACAAGCTGCTTGTGTTCTGTGCAGGCTGGTAGCTCTGGATTAGCTCCATTTTTGTCTCCAGAGTTGGGCAGTAAGTTTTACAAGCTGCTAATAAATCCATGGATTATAATAACAGGATGGATAGTAAGGAGATGACATTTCCTGCAAGAAGGTGCAGCTGTAACACATTTTCTTCAGTTCTGAGTTGCTGAAGCTTGAGCCAGGGGCAGGTCCATGGCTTGCTGCCTGCTCTCGGCGATCTCCTTTCAGACACTGACGTGTTCCCTCTCTCCTGTCAGCTGGGAGCATTTGGAGCAGCCTTCTGCTTCTGTCTGTTTGTTTCCAGGGCAGCACCCAGGGCAGCACCCAGGGCCTCCTGTGCATCACCTGGGTCTGCAGGAAAGTCTCCTCATTCCACAGACGTGTCATGCTCAGAGGCCTGGTTAAGGAAGTGCTGAACCCCCTTCCACTCAGGTGCCATGGCACTCTCTGAGGAGTGTGTTTTATAGCAGGCTGAAAGAGAGGGAATGCATTTGTGTAGGTTGACAGAGTGTGCAGTACTTAGGCTGTGTGGTTTAGGCAGAATTTTGTACATGTTTTTAAGAGAAACAGACTGCCAGTTTTGAAACTGTATTTTTTCTATCCCCTTCAGGTCTGAAAACCAGCTGGCTCATTAAATCTTAGTATCCCAATAGTGATATTTTTCTGTCATAAGTTGAAATTGCAGTCTTGGGAGGTCTGAAATCTACAGACTGAAGAGGGTTTGTGTTCTGATTCATTCTTTCTCTGTGTCCAGGCAATGCTTACAATCAAGAGGAACGTGTTGTATGTGCTGGATATGACAATGGGGACATTAAATTGTTTGACTTAAGAACCATGTCACTACGATGGGAGACCAACATTAAGAATGGGGTAAGGAAACCATACAAATATTTTTCATTCCAGCTGCTATGTCAGATGGAAAAATTAAAAGGACTCTGTCTAACTGAAATTTACCCAGATCCTTGGTCTGGATAGTGTGGGTTATTTTTCAGCGGATTTGTGTTTTCAGATGATTTTGTTACTCCCAAATTTGGGATGTTGTCATATTTTGTAAAAATAACCAATGATCAACATATATTTACAAATGAAAAAATCCTCCTTTTTTTTTTAGCAGTGTTTAAATTTCAAGGCTGAATGTTTGATCAATTTATTTGTTTTGTTTCTT
Organism: Merops nubicus; assembly: GCF_000691845.1. Lineage (NCBI taxonomy): Eukaryota > Metazoa > Chordata > Aves > Coraciiformes > Meropidae > Merops > Merops nubicus. The sequence goes on along the minus strand of NW_008597543.1, from coordinate 14,750 downwards.
TTTTTTTTGATATTTCCAGGTTTGCAGCTTAGAGTTTGACAGAAAAGATATCAGTATGAACAAGCTGGTGGCCACATCGCTCGAGGGGAAATTCCACGTGTTCGACATGAGAACCCAGCATCCAACCAAAGGTTTTGCTTCTGTTTCAGAGTTCGTATGGGCAGACAGGATTTCTTAATAGCAACAGGAGACAAACTTTTTGAATATCTGCTTTTAAAGTACTACAGGTCTAAAAACTGTTGTCTGTGATGGGTAGTAGGTTCCTGGGGCATGAGCTGTGTGGTGGTGTAGCCCCAGGTGCAAGCAGTGGAAGGGCTCCTGTGTGTCCAGCTGCCAGCACTCACCCAGGGTTCCTCCCTTCCATAACACGATATTTGGGCTTCTTTGGGTTTTGTTGCTGTTGCACCTCTGTGCACTCAGCTGTCCCTAGTCTGGGAGTCCATATTAAATTGTGATGAGCATGCAGATTTGAAACTTAAATATATCTCAGAACAAAGTGAGCCCTCTGCAAACACTGCTCATCCTGCAGTCACCAGACCTCACATGAGACATAAGAAATCATTCTTTTTCTTCAAAACAAAGCATTTTTGGATCATGATCTCTCCTGTATGTCCTTTCACTTGTTTGTGTGACGTGGTGGCCTGGAGGCTGTTAAATATGGAGAACTCTTATAACCTTTTTTCTTCCATCTGTGACCACTGTGTTGATGAGTATCTTTTTGACAGTATCTTTTTCTTTAGTGAACAAAATCTGATGACAATTAGAGAAAAGAAACTTTTGTACTGAAGTTTTGCAAGACTGCATAAATTAAAAAAAAATGAGTTTCAGCTTAATATCTTTAATATTTTCCATACCACCATTCAAAGCAGATAAGTTGCTGAAAGTACCTTGATTACATAACAAAGTATTTACTGAATTACTTTGTAATAACCAAAACATGAAGATGGAATTTCTTGTCTTTCATTCACTGCATTTCAGCTTTTCCTTTTGGGCACCTGCAGACAGTTCTGCATCTGGTCAGAGTGTGTGTTTTGGGGTTTTCCCCTAAGTGATTTCTGCTGCTGTGTGATCTTTCTGTGCCCTGGCTGAGGTCTAAATTTGAATTATAGGTTGTTTGTTGTGCTTGCATGGTGTTTGTAGCATATTTCCTTACAGCAATGATTCTGTGTGGTCTCAGACAATGAAATTAACCTTGTGGTGACTGTGCCACCTAAAAGCCTGGGACTCTTGTAGTTCTGGAGCAGTTGCAGAGGATGTGCTTTTGCAGCCACTTCTCCCTCTCTAACCTTGCTCACGTGGCCAGTCCCAGAGAAGCTGAAGCAGCAGTGAGCAGGAGCCTTGGTGGGGCTGCTGCCTTGCCCCTGCAGAAGAACAGGGTGCTTTGGAGCCTGAGGTGGCTTCTCCTGCGTGGGGACTGGCCGCTGCTGTGGCAGCAGGTTGCTGGAGGAAGGGAAGGTACCTCAGAACAGATGTTCTCATACCCACCATGAGGTGGCTGGCTTCTCCTCATACAAGCGATTGGCATTTTAAGACTCTGCATCCTTTCTTGTGGAGCTCCTCCATGTCTGACTTCTGTGTGATGCTGGTTTTTGTTTTTATTAGGCACAAAAATCTACCATATGGCAGGTTCGGCACCTGCCACAGAACAGAGACATATTCATGACGAGTGGAGGAGCTGGGAGCCTTCATCTCTGGAAATAGTAAGTGATCACCCTCCAGCCTGCAACAGGGCAATAAGAAACCAACCATTTAATCTTTTAAGAAAGAATCTTCTGAAAATGATGAGTGGAGGTCTGCTTCCAAGTTCTGACTATCAGTTAAAATTATTTCCTACAAATGCAGTAGAATGGGTGATTTCATTGTCAGTACTTAATCTGGAATTTTGAGTTAATCCCTACAAGAATGTGGTAACACCACAGGTGAAGTTTGCCCTTGCTAGTTTTCTTCACATAATCAAGATCTAATTATATCCTTGGTTAACAAGGTGATAAGTGGAAGAAAATGGATTTCTGAAAATTCTCATGTGGCAGCAGTTGTGTCCGAGGAGAATATTGAAAGCCTGGACTTTTAATGATTCTTATGTTTAAATCTTACATTACATAGCAAAATAATTTAGTAATCTTCAATGCAGTGAAGCAGGTGCGTTGTTTCAGAGGGACAGCTGAGATGAGATTTTCTCACCTCTGACAAAAGCCAAGCAGTGAAAAAATGAAAGGCTATAGGAGAGAGGTGTCAGGATTCAAAATTTCCTGCCTAATTTTTTCTTCCATGAAACAGTTCATAAGTATGCAGTGTGGCTATAGCTGGAGGTGATTATTCATAATTTCTAAGGCATTTATTTGCCTTGTCTGTGGAGCAGAGGAAACGCTTCTTTTGGCAATAAGGAGGCTGGTGATGTTTGTATCAGTCAGTTCTGAGCAGGTGGCTGTTCTCCTTCTCTCCCTGCCAGCGAGTACCCGGCCCAGCGCTCGAAGAAGGACTCTGAAGGAGCTGAGATGGGGGTGGCAGGTTCCCTCAGTCTCCTGCAGAACGTGACTCTGTCCACGCAGCCCATTTCGAGCCTAGACTGGAGCCCTGACAAAAAGGGACTGTGTGTTTGTGGTGCCTTCGACCAGACCGTGAGGGTGCTGATAGTTACGAAGCTCAATAAGATTTGACAGAGAACTAGAATTTGTACTGTGACCGCAGCATGGTTTGCAGCCTGTAAATATGGGGGGGAGAGCCCTCCTGGCTTTAATTTAATTTCTCCCTTATTAAAACTGGATTAAAGAAAGAGAAATGAGATCTTTCTATTGAAAGTTCAGATACGTGCAGTTAGAGTTGCTTGACTGTGCTGCAGTGATGTGACATTTCCTGGGCACAGTACTTTTACCTTGTAGAAATGTGAATTCAGATTTAAAGTAAAATGTGCCTTTGTGTTAGCACAACCTGTAATTTCAGAAATCACTTTAAATTGTTTGTGTTTGGTTTAATCACAGTACAAATCTTTTCACACTTGATAAGTGGTTTGGCTTTTTTAAGTGGTATTGTCCATTTGCACTCATGCAGTGGAAACTACCATATACTCCCTGACAGAAACTCTTTGTGTTATTTGGTATATTAATTAAAATATTATGAAAGTAACTTAGGATTCTTTAATACACTATAGAAACTATCATGAATGCTGAAATATTCAGGTTTAATACAGTAAGCTTTCTGTTGAAGATGACATTGAAACTAAACTCTTGAGGAAAATGCACTGGTTTTTTGTTTTAGTTTGGTTTTGTAACAAGCTTTTCTGTTCTGTTGGTTTTGTATCTGTTTGCAGCTTGGTATTCTACAAATAAAATTATATGGAGTGTTGTCTTACTGTGAACAAAGTGTATTATTCAAACATGCAGTGATTTAGAGTAGTGTACTTGTGTAGGTTTAGAAGAACTGAGTGCAGTACTTGGATAAAGCTTAACTCACTTTGCAGCAAAAGTCACTACAGTTTGCCTCTCCTGTTAAAATCTTTACAGGTAGCCCAAGTACTGTCTTTCGAGGTTTTTAACAGAATCAGGATTTCTTCAAAACCTGATGTGACAGAGTAGCTTTTTTACTGCAGCTTCACCTGAACTTCTCTTTGCTATTTCCCTTATCTCTAATGTTTCTTTTTGATTTTACCAGCATGTGCTGCTGCCAGTTCTTGTGAGCAGACACATCCAGTTACTGTTCTCTACATGTGGATGCATGGTGGGGCCTTTCTTAATTTCAGTCAGCTCTAGTGATTTCATTTGTCACTTCTTTGTCTGTTATTAGCTTTCAGCAGACTTGTATGTGTAAGTTGCAAATAAAAGTATTTCACCTTTTCTGAAGCCCAGTTGCAATGGGAGAATGTCCCACCCCAATCCCTTTGTCCAGGTTAACAACAAAAAAGCCCCAGTGTGGCCACTTCCTCAGACTGGGAAGGAGGAATTGGTATCTGACACATTCAGGTGGGTCACCTGTGTCCCATCAAGCCTAACCTCCCAGGGACTGCTGCTGAAAACTAGAGGCTTGTCTGTGGAGAGAGGTGCTAGGGCCTACTGTCTGTACTGGTCCTGCCACCAACTGGAGTCCAAGCAAGACGTAGGAGGAAGAGGAATTGGCTAAATATTAGGGAAAGTGGCAAATGGGGGAAGCGACGTGGAATCCAGAGACTACTGAAAGTAGAAGTGGAAACAGGGTTGGAAGGAGAGGTGAGAAGCTCTAGCTGAAAGATGAGATAGTGAGAGATGGCAAACCAAACATGCAGAGCTGGCACTATGTGGTGTCCTCAGGCTGCTGGGACAGCTTGAAACACTTTCCAAAGCCATCTGTCCCTGCAGTTTGCTGGGGACTGATGAGTTCTCTGCTGCAGCAAGTCACATGCTAGAGGGTGGGGTAGGTCTAAAAGGCCTGAATGTGCTGATGGATCCAAAGTGGACACTAGAATCATGGAATGGTTTGAGTTGGAAGGGACCTTTAAAGGTCTAGTCCAACCTCCCTGCAGTGAGCAGGAACATCTTTAACTAGAGCAGGTTGCTCAGAGCCCTGTTCAACCTGACCTTGAGTGCTTCCAGGGGTGGGGCATCCACCACCTCTCTGGGCAGCGTGTGCCAGTGTTTCACCACCCTCAGTGTAAAAAACTTCTTTATGCTTCTGTGTTTGCTACCACATCTCACCACCTTTCCAAAACCTAGAAACATTACCCATCCAAAGAATGGGAAGCAGGACACAGATTTGCCTGTGTGTTGTCATTCGGCTCTGGTTTGCAGAGCACAATGGCTTTGGACTGCAAAACTTGGCACTTCTTCCCTCATCTAAGATTCCAGCTAAACAGGAGTGAGATAAAATTGTCCTCGGTAACTCCTGGGTATCTTAATGGATTAAACCAGTTGAGGAGAAAGAGTGCAGGTACCTGTGGGTAGAAAAGGCTCACAGGCCTTTTTTAACCTTGAACCTTGTGCAACAGAGAAAATATTAATGTTGGTGTAGCAGAGAGGGGGCAGCAGGAAAATTGCAATAGAACATAAACCAAATGTGTCCATGGAAATCCATGGTTTGGGTCAGTTGCTGATACTTTGTTCTAGCTTGCCTTCAAATTTCATCTCTTGCTTCTGGGGTTTAGGAAGGGCCCGTAGGGATGCAATCTCTGTAACCAATAGGAACAAACTGAGAGGTGTCTGAAACTGTAACAAATTCTCTTACTTCCAGGAAAGCAGCCCTTAGGTTTGACCAGTGGGAGTCCCCCCCTGTGCATGAGGGAGGCCTTTGCTCAGTGGTTGGCACTGGGAAGGTGCCCAGCGTGGGCAGAAGCACGGCGGTGCCCTGGTGAGGTGGGTTCTGAGTGCTGAGGGCTTGCACCAAAGCTGCTGAGCCTGAGCCCAGAATTCCAAGATCCCCGAGCGAGGGCTAGTGAAGAGTGTCCCTCTGTCAGAAATGCCTCGTGCCATCTTCTGGGGCAGGTGTCCATGCAGGCTTCACTTTGGTGTGGCAACCAGATTGGTTGTGGAGCACGTTAGATGTACATTGGTCTGCGAGTGCTCTTTCAAGGGATGGAAGCTAAATATTTGGTGGAAGATTTATGAGATCCAGCTGTCTTCCTTAAGACCTGATGGTTTGCTTTCAAGTGTAATATTTAGTATATGATTTTTTTTTTTTGACAGAAGTAATCCCATCTGCTTGTGTACATAGCGTAATGCTGAGAGCATATTCCAAAATAATTGTACATGTCCCTCTTGGGGTGTGTCCCAGCAGGAGCAAACAGGGGAACTGCTGCTCTGCCATCTTGGCTGCAGCTTGCTTGGAAAAGCTGGGGCCATGGAGTTCAAGGAATCAGTTCAAGTGCTTTGAGTCTAAAATGTGGTGTTCAGAAATGGCCTCCCTTAGCTTTGTGCTGTAAAGAAAGTGGACTCACTGAAAGGTACGTTAGGCAACAGAAATTGGTGGAAAGATGGTTTGGTTTCTTTCTTTAATAGTGATTCTGAGTTAAGCACAGAGTAAGGGAAGAAGAAGCTCCCAGTATAGGTACCTGTGAGGGAGAACAAAGAACTCTGAGTGCAAGACTGGACTCTTGGTGGTATTTTTATTACGTACTCAGCCTGCAGCAAAAAATGTCCCTTCCTTAAACAACGCCAGGATGAGCTCCTAGTGAGCCTATGTGGTGGTGATACAAATCAGAGCAAGAATAAATCAACATTTTGTAAAGCTCCAGGGTCCTCCAAAAGTTAAAATGTGTGTCACCTCTGGGTACTTAATTTTGGGGTTCATTTTATTATTTTGAAAACGAAGGAATGCATTTCCCTTGTGAGTAGCTGGTTTCATGAAAATGCATGGCAAGAGTCTGCAAAAAGCTAAGAGAGCTGGAGGGAAGCCCTGTCCCCCTTCAGGAAGGGTAAGTGGCAGTGTACCTAAAAAATGGAAGATGGTTCCTGGCTGGAGAGAAGAGCTGGTGCTAGTGCCTGTACTGTGCTGTATCTCCTCAGCAGATTGGGTTTCTGCTTCTCCCAGGCTAAACAAGAAACTTAAGCAGACCAAAAGCTGCCTGTGGCAGCCCAGCCCGCTCTATTTATAGTCCTTCCCCTCTGGCTGAAGTCTGGCACCTTGCTTCTGCAGCCTAGAGGCTGGGGAACTGAAGTATGTGCTAAATAAAATGGTTAATGCAGCAGAGATGAAATGCACAGGGCCAGATCCTCTCTGAGGCAGCACCAAGAAGCACTGTGGAACACCCCTGCCCTGCCCAGGGCCAGGGCCTGGAATGTGCTCCTGAGTTTGGTGGCTCTGCCACCGGTGACCACATTTAACAAGTACATCTGCTTGGCACTAGCACTTGTTTCCTGTGCAAACCATCCTGGTATGCTCATGGATGAGAAAAATCTGTTGATGGGCATAACTGCAGCCAGAATATAGGAATGTGTTACACAATTGTTATTTTGCTTGGGTTGTTTGTTTGTTTGTTTGTTTGTTTGTTTTTTAACAGGTGTTGTCCAAATCCCAGCTATTACAAATCAAGATGTTTTTCTTTCACATCAATATGGTTACTTTGACTCTCACCATTTGTACAGGACCTTGGAGATTACAGCCCTCCAAGGTTTCTATGCAGGTAGTCTATATTTGGCCTACAGTATATAGTTTTAATGACAAAAAAATGCTTACAGCTTAGCCATGACTTGGATGGAGTTTTAAGCAAAGTAAAGGAATATATAATTCTGTATAGGAAGCTACAGAAGAGTGTGCTGTCAAGGGGCAGGGGCAGGGAACATCCCCTATTGTCTCTGATTTTTCCAAAGCTCAGCAGTAATATAGGAGGCACTCGAAGCCAGAATCGTCGACAAAAGAGCCATGGCAGAAGAAAGGACTGAGGAAAAAAGTTGTGGCATGCCAGCATTTGAGGATTTACCCAAGGAAATTAGAGCAAGCTCATGTGTGAACTGTCTTAGTTCATAATTATTGCTTGTGCCACCCAAGACAGCAGCGGGTCTCTGAAGGGCAGAGCTCAAGTGGGGAGTACATGGCAGAGCTGTGAGGTGCGTGGCATGTCCCAACATTTGGAAGTGCACATGCCCTTTTCTCCTCACAGCCACTGATGCTGTCAGGCACGTCACAGAACTAGTGCACAGAAGGGAGATGGGGAATTGCATGGAAAAAAGACATCTGACCTCCAGTGATAGCTTCAGACAGCAGATCCAGCTTGCAAATACAGTCCAGTTCACCTTCCCTAAATTATTGCCATCAGATATATTCAATAGCAAATAAGGACTGTTTGGCTAAGCTGACTGATTTATAAGGAAGAAGCTACTAACTTGAGACCTGCATATTCATCACTGTGACAAAGTTGTCCAACTGTAAATTTGGCATCGGCAAACTGACAGAAAATATTTTAGTGCTTCCCTCCCCCCCCCAAATTAAGCCTGCATTTTCTTGCTCCTGATGCTGTTACTGCTGTATTTTCAGTAGTAGGTGCTCTAAACAGAACAACTTTCCAAGATGGGAGAATCTTGTCACCCTCAAAGAACCTCCAGATCATAGCCTGTATGTCTAGAGGGTGTTTAAAGCCTTTGTGTGTGCAAGGTGTTTTGTAGCAGCCAGCACAAGTCACAGTACTTCAGGCCAGGGCAGGAGCTGGGGGCTGAACCCCTTTGTGTGCAGGGTAAAGCAGGGCCGTGGTGGGACAGCCTGTGGCAGTGCATGTTCAGCCCAGAGGAAGGACCAGATGGGACTTCTGTGGAACTGGGCCAGAGCTACGTGATGATGTGGCTAGTTCTAGCCTTGGCTGTAAAAGGTTTTCATTATTGCTGGCCTTTTTGGGAGGACCTGCTTCTTGCCACACAGCCTGCCCTTGCAGTTGCCCCGCATTGTCCTCAGAGGACACTGGAAGTGGGTCAGTGTTGCTGGAAGACTGCAGGAGTATCTAGGGTCTCAAGTGCAGTGAGTAGCTGCCTGTGCTCTGGCCATCCTGCTCCTCAGCCAGCAGTAAGGCAATGCCAGCAAAGAGGCAGAAAAGTTTTGCAGGACCCTGCAGCAAAGAGGATCGCAGCGGAACATCTCTTCCCTCTTCAGTGTTACATTCTTGACTAGTTGATCTGGGCCAACATTCAACTGACCCAATAATTGGCTGGTGTGATCCAGGACCGCAGGATGAGCAGGGGCTGCTCATAGTGGGTGCTGGTGTGTGGCAGACCTGCTCTGAAGACCAGCTCAATCCAACAGCGTGGCCACAAGCTGTGCCAACTGGTCTCGGAGCCAGAGACCAAGCCTGTTGCTGTTTAGCTTAGTAGCACAGCTACAGCCTCTGGGACAGATGTCTCTGCTCCAGTTTTCTCTATTCTGAGAGGTCTCCTTCCCTCCTGCCTGTACTCCTCTGCCTCCACAATCGTGTTGGTAGATCATAAGTCACCACCTCCATGTCTGGGGCTGGACAGAGACAGCTCAGCTGCAAACCCATGTGGAGACACATGTAAGTTCCCTCCTCTCTTGAGCTCAGCAGTAACACCAGCCTGTGCAGAGTGCACAGACTGGGGTTCCTTTCCCAGTCCAACAGCTTCTTCTCTAGTCAATGGGTGGCCACCCAAGGTTGTCAGCCTCTCATAGTGTTTCCTGACCAGAACATTACATCCTGACTTTCTTAAGCATTGCAGTGAAGCTGTTTTTCATCACTGTGAAAAGCCCATCAGCAACATAAATAAAACAAGCACAGGCAAGCTCTCCTAGGTTGCTTGGGATTTTAAGGTTATGAAACATTTAAGACGTTCTCTGAAGCTAGAGGCTGCGTGGGCTGCAGAATGGCAGCAAGGCCTGCAGAACCACACAGCAATCGAGACCTGATGGGACCTTTTTGTGAGGCAGTGATTCAGAAATAGTAGCTCAGCCTGTTTACCAGATTGCATTGGATCAGTTGCCTGCTGTTAGACTGGCTGCTACTGCCCTGCAGTTGAAACTACTCTTTCTTTCAAATAAATTACTGGTTAGGTCTCTGAGTCCCAGCTGCTTCCAGTTCCTTCCTCTTACAGGTGGGGGCTGCCTACATTAAAACCCAGCATGGGCACTATTTGTACTTCAGACAGTATCAAGGACCTGGTTGGGGTTTTTTTTGTTTGTTTGTTTGTTTGGTTTCTTTAGTGTGGACACTTCATCAGCACAGGAACGCTGCTTTATCCTCACTTTGCACAGATGTGGATCACTACACATGGCACAAAGCCTTAAGTTCTTATTTATGGATTTGCTGGGAGGGCAAAGGGAGCTGCAACCTCTTGTCCCCTTCCCTCTGTCACAGATCATAACAGAACCATGCACCTCTTCTACTGCACTTGTAGCTGTTTCTGGCTCTGGTTGTGTTGGGATGCTGCTCCAGACTGTCCTGCATCTCTCCACCAGGAATAATACAGCACCAGCGATGTCCTCTGTGTACTAAAGGCTTTTTCCTCCTGCTCTCTTCATCTTTTGTCTTTTGCTTACCCTATAAAGCTTCTGAGACAGAGACAATCTTCTTAGGATTATTTGCAGCTTGTAGTGCTGTAAGGCTCAGGTCCCTAGGCAGTGCTGCAGCAACAATGAAAAATAACAACAAAATGTAGGTGCAGCTAATGAAATCAGTTCAGTTCAGTTGCATTTTATGCTAAACCTTTCAGTTTTTGAGCCATCAGTCTTCCTTCAGAGATGACAGAATCTCTCCTTTGTGTTTCTTGCTGGTACAGCTTGACCAGGCAGGGTTTTGGGGGCCTGCTCAGCAGATGTGGGGGGTGGCCCCTTCCTGCTGCCTGGCAGCAGTGTGGTGTGGCACGGGCCTGGGGCATCTTCACATCCAGCAGTGCCTTCCCTTCCTGACATCCACATTCCCCTTCTCCCCCTTCCTTCTCACAGAGGCTGTGAGAAAAGAACAGCCATGCTGGGTTAGACCAAGGAGCCTTCCAGTCCCTTATCGTGCCTCTTCAGGGGCTGTGTGCAGGTAAATAAATATAAAAAAACCTCTTTAAAATGACAACTGCAATTTGAGTTCTAAGTTTGATTTACTCCTAAAGTTGTCCTAGGCTTCCTGTTAAAATAAAGTTGGAGCATGAAATATATGGTTCTGTTGAATTTAGGCAGAGAAGCTAACAAGCAAGGAGGGTGGATGCTAATTTGTTTAGAAATAAACCTCCATTTCTAACACAATTTACTTCCACAATCTTAACAAGAGAGACAGATATAAAAAAGTACAGCTTTACATACTAATTGGAAGAAATGCAATCTTAGAACAGCATCAGAACAAATACTCTACACATGGCAGATTGCTTTCAATTTATTTCTACAGTTTCCCCATATAAATGCCTATAACCTAATAGATATATCTACATTCAGTGAATAAAGCTTTGGATGTAAAGTAACTAGATATGGGACCCAGCACTTCACCACATCCTGTCATTTAATCTAGTTGGTATGAACACAAGCTCTTTTGATCTGTACTAACTATCTTTATCTCAGTGTAGATCTCATCCTCCCTATCTGTTATTTTAAAAAAAGCTTTAATCAGAGGGTTTAAGCTAGTCTTATTGAATTATATTATTTTTCCTCCCTAAAACAAAGTTACATCAAGCTGAGCTTCCTTCTTTCCATGTACTTTTACATCTGTATTTTGATTAGAAATGTTATGTTTTCAAAAAGAAAAAGAGTCTGTGTGTAGTAAGTTTAAAGCCATTCTAATTTAATTTGAGTGTGAGGAAAAAAAAAAAAAAAAAAGGCAACCAAACCAGAACATTTTCAGAGCATTTGAACTGAAAGGTGAGTCTAAGTTCACCTGGGCTTAGGCTGCCACATACCCTGTCCCTGAGTCCAGCAAACTGTATCCCAGCATGGGATTTTAAATGGTACCATCTCATACTCTGCTTTGTAATGCCTGGCCATACCTTGACTTTATGAACTGTTGTGAAATGGTCTGCAGCTCAAGTTACCCAGGTGTAGACTGACTCACTCATGAAATAGTTTAAAAAACGTGATGTTGCACAAATATAGACAAATGCATTTTAAACACAAGCTACAGACTGACCAGAGGTAACACAAATAACATCATGGGCTTAAGTTGTGCCAAGGGAGTTTTAGATTGGCTATGAAGAAGAATTTATTTCCTGAAAGAGTGGTGAGGCACTGAACAGGCTGCCCAGGGAGGTGGTGGAGTCACCACCCCTGGATGGATTCAAAAAACATGTGGATGTGGTACTTCAGGACGTGGTTTAATGGTCATGGTAGTGTTGAGTTGATGGTTGGATGATGAGCTTAGAGGTCTCTTCCAACGTTAATGGTTCTATGATAAAATTTCTCAGCTTAGTTTCAAGGCAGAGTAGCTGTCTTGTCACTGACTTGGGCTCATTTAAGTCTGCATTGGCTTAGCACGCTCGCTGGATCTCTAGAGGTTTAAGACAGAGACTGACAGAATAAAAGGGAATGTTCTCTCTGTTTGGATGTGTTTGCTTTCCGGTAATTGCTATGGTGGACCCCTGATTAAAGTGTCTCCTTAGAAAGGCTGAATTTTTTAATGAAGTATCTCTGCAGCCCTCATTAAGCCTCACATTAAAAGGCCAAAAAGAGCAATTGGTGTCAGAATCAGCTGGATTTGCAGGCAGAGCAATTGTTGCTTTATTTTCTCCCTCAGGATGACTGTAGATGCTTAGTACAGCCACCATTTGCTTTTGGTCTGATTTTAGTATCTGCACTTTTATCCTGCCGATGATTTATTAAACCTTTCGTTACAAGTAGCTTCTAGCATCCTTCTTCATATCCAACCAGATTAGATTCACAGCAGAAGAATCTGGGCTATTTTTTAATATTATCCTGCTGATGATTTATTAACCCTTTTGTTACAAGTAGCTTCTAGCATCCTTCTTCATATCCACACCAGATTCACAGCAGAAGAATCTGGGCTACTTTTTAATATCTCTTGTCTTCTCTACGAGCATCTCCAAAAGCAGCATTGTTGCTGGGAGCTGGAGTTGCCACAGCTGGTCTGTATGTCAGGCTGTGGTGCTTTGCATGACCCAGGCTGTGAGCATAACGTTGCCAGTGAGGTCAAGATGAGAGGATTTGGCCTCCACATCTGCTCTGCAAAGAACACTGACTCTGCAGGAGTCAATATATAGTATGTACAGTGAATGAGATACATCACAAAAAAGGACACAACAAAGGAGTAATTACACTAAAGATGCCTGTCACTTTGACTGCTTTGGAGGAAGTAAATTCAGGATTGTTTTCTGTTTTGGGAATAACAGAGAAAAATTAATAATCCTTCATAGGCCTCTCAAAGGAAATGGCTTCCATTAAGTACCAGCTGGCACTAAGCTTTTCTTGGATAGATTTTTGTATAGATATCTACCTATAAAATTATAATATATTTTCAGTGTGGCACCAGCATAAAACAATTGAATTATAGGAGTTGTATCTCGATCAGACTTTGACTGGGATAAATGTAAATCCTTAACCCCTCACTCTCTGCTCTTGAAAACCAAGTGAGCAACCCAGCCATTTTAAGCAGAGAACAAATGCTTATACACCTCGTAATCGTTTGAGTGAACTGCCTCAAGAAATTCCAAGACTTACGGCACTCAGTAGAGGAACTCCAGTGAATGGAACAGAAGTATTAATCTGTAGTAGTTTGGAGCTAGTAGCAAAGGTGTATACGAAAAGTAAACCGCTAGAAGGAGACAGAGAGCCACGCTGCGTGATCCTGCCATCCTCCCGAGTCCAACCTGTGCCGCATTACCGCTGGACGCGGTTACAGCCTTCCACAAACAGAGCTGAAGCTGAACGCTGATCAGCATGTGTTGTTTTCCCTTGATCTTGTAATTGGAAAAAATATTTGGTTTAGGAAATAAGACCCGGGCAGAAACTTTTACATAACATGTGGTAAATCAATTAGTTTATCAATCAGTTTTTCTCTCTATTTCCCAGCCTGTGGCATGTGAATACTGAAGTCAGAATGAACTAAACGTATGTCAAGTGTTCTGAGGCCCTTGTGCACTGGTCTACTGGCAGTGCAAAGTGCTATTTTATTTAGGGGTGCAGGTCTTTGCTATTTCTTTGCTACCCTTCAGGCTGCTGCATTTTTGATTTTTTTTTTTTTAAAAAGAATCTCTCCTAAATACCCTTTTACCTATAGTGTGTAATTCTGTAGTTGTACTAGTTAAAATGAACAAGATAAAGTAATTAAGATGGTGATTTTCGAAAGCAAGATTATGAAAATTCAGTGACACTTCATATTATTACACTAAAACTTTACCAGACGGTAGGGATGCCATTTTCTACCCCAGAAGTACTGCTGTCCTTAGGTGTGTCCTACATATAGCTGAAAAGCTCTCAAAGAATCTCTGCAATTGCTGATTTTATGAATACTGTTATAACAACAACAACAACAAAAATTGCATTGCTTTTGCAGCCATTTTTGGTTGAAACTGAAAATCTAAACCTCTCAATCTCCTGGAGGAAAAGGAGATGACAAGCTGTAAACAACTACTCCCTCTGAAGATCTTTAGATATGCTTCCAACCAAGAGCAGGGAGAGACTCTCATTTGCAGTTCATACTGATTTAATTAGAATAGACATAATACAGCACTTAGATGTAAACCAACTCATTAAAAGGAAGCTCACTTTTGCAATGCTTTAAATTGCACTTAAGGCACAGAGAACCGCACTGAATCTAGGCAAGACCCAAAAACTTCTAGTCCTGTTCCCCCTACAAATACCCTCTGCCTCTTTCCCCAGCCTTGACCTCCTGACTGGACTTTTCTCCTCCTCGAGAAACCCTTCTGCTGTGTGAGCCAGCTCAGCACCTTCCCATCAGGCAACCAGCCGTGACTTAATCAGCCACATACACTCCTGCCCTGCGTGACCTGGAGTTGAGAACAAGCCCTCTTCATCCACACTGAGGGATTCCAGTGATCCTATCTTAATGTGCCTTGGAGGGCATAGGCTGCAGGCTTTAGGTACAGTAAGCTTCAGCTAAGACTGTGAACAGAGAAGGCAAAGAGGTCTCTGGCCAGTAACGCCAATGCTTCTGATGCAGATACTGACTGTTGTTCTACTGGTTAGCAGAATCTAAGTGTGCAAAACGCAGATCTTTGGGAGCCACAGCTGCGTTTGTAGTCTTCCAGTCAGCAAGTTCTCACGGTAGAGCAATATTAATCCACTACATCGTAAACCCAGATTTATTTGCCGAAATCTTGAGGAGAAACAGAGCAGAAATACAGCCAACATTAGAGATGTGCTGTCGCTGGCGGCTGAGCCGCAGCACTGCGACCTCGGTC
>NW_008597542.1:247-16902 GCF_000691845.1 Merops nubicus | reverse complement strand
CTCCTGTCACCCAAAGGTGTCCCGTCCCCCCCGTCCCCTCTCCGCCCCGCAACGGGGGGCACCTTCAGACAGCGGGAAACACAATAATATGGGAATGGCATCTAAAGGATTCCCTGAATTTATGGTGATCTTAACTCGTCTTGACACAAAAACACATCAACCCTCCCCCCCAACATTTGGCACGTTTGCATACCTTTACTTTTTTTCTTCTTTTTAAAAAAAAGAGAAAATAAGGCCAAATGTGTCTGGATTTACACAGCAAAACAGTGAAAATGAATACTTAAACAGAAAACAAATCAAACTTTTCTATCAATAATAAAAAAGAAAGAAAGAATTAAGAACCCCATTAAAACATTAACATAAAAAAACCTCTTTTAAATACTTTTTAATTTTCATTTTGTTGAGAAAGCAACACTTGTTTTTAACATGTTTTTACAGCCACTTTACCAAGGTTATTTTGTGGGTTTTATTATTGTTTTGCTTCAGTCAGTGAAGGAGAAAAGAAATATCCATGACCGTTTCAACTCTGAGGGCAAAGAAAGAAGGAAATAATTGAACATGCCAAAGCACCGTCCATCCAGCCGCCTGACACTCACCAAGGTTGCTTTTCGTACTGCTAATTAGCTGCTGCAATGTTTCCAGGACAGAAGCGTTTTGTGCAGAAGCAGTATCCAGGGAGCTAAAGCACAGGTCTACCCATGGGTTTTATTGCTGAGGTTTTTTAGGGGTGAGATCCTCCGTTTTCTCATCTCATGAGCTACTAGCTGATTTTTCATTTCTTAACTTTATGATTTTAAAGATATAGGGAATAGATTTTTTTAAGCCTTTATTTGTGAAAAAGGCATTAGCTTTTCCACATTAACTCTTCAAGATTTACAGCCTTCCTTTTTGCTGGTGACAGTTCAGGAGCTGTTTCACTGGCCCTCTGTATTTCTACATATTCAGTTCATGTCTTCAGTAATATTAAAACCAAAGCAGCAATTTTGTGTTTATTAAATTCACAGAAGATTTACACACAAGGAAAACTGTACCAAAGCCCACAGAAATCAACAGCATTTACACTAACTCTGAGAAAAAACCTTTTGGGAAAATAATAATAGCAATATTTCATTACAGCTTTGACTAGCCCCAAACACTCCCGTTTGCTCTTCCTGGAAGTCCCTTGTAAGAAGACTCCTGCATGCCTCTACCCTGCACACCTCCCTACTGCTAATACCAGGGCTGACCCTACTTGAAATACTAAGTTCCTACCAACACCATCCTGACCTACAGATGTACCACTGGAGAATTTTGGGCCCTGACCTTCTGGGTCCACGATTGTCCAGATAAAAGTGCCTGTGTGCCCTGCTCAGAGGGTTTGAGCATGAGTGCCAAATCCAAAACATTTTTGAAGCACCAAAGTTAAAGGGAATAAGAGAGGGGTCCAGAGAAACTCAAACATGTCACATACCCATCAGAGATGGTGTAACTCCCGGATCCTGTCTGGATCTAGCAGAACATAGGCAGTTCTCAATCAAGACAGGAATTGATACTTGAACCACCCAGTTTCACTTTTTTGTCTTTTCATTTTGAATTAGGTTCATAAAATGGTTTGGGTTGGAAAGGACCTTAAAGATCATCTAGTTCCAAACCCTCTGCCATGTGCAGGGACACCTTCCACTACAGCAGGTTGCTCAAAGCCCCATCTAACCTGGCCTTGAACCCTTCCAGGGAGAGGGCATCCACAACTTTTCTGCTCCAGGCTACTTGTTCCAGTTCCTCACCATCTTCACAGTAAAGAATTTTTTCCCAATACCAAATCTAAATCTAACCCTTTCCAGGTTAAAATCACTGCCCCTCACCCTATCAGTACACTCCCTGATGAAGAGTCCCTTCCCATCTTCCCTGTAGGCCCCCTTTAAGTAGTGAAAGGCCACAATAACGTCTCCCCAGAGCATTCTCTTCTCCAGGTTGAACAACCCCAACCCTCTGAACCTGTCCTCGTAAAGGATGTACTCCAGCCCCCTGATCATCTTCATGGCCCTCTTCTGGACCTGCTTGAGCAAATCCATGTCCTCATGTTGGCAGCCCCAGGGCTGAACATAGCGCTCTAGGTGGGGGTAACAGTACTGCTCATGTACTACCCTTGTTTGAACGCCCATTTCCTCGTACCTTTGCTTTTTTTTTTTTTTTTCCTTTGAAATTGATGTTTGGGTTGGTTAGCTGGTGCTCTGGCGCTGAGAGGAGTTGGTTATGCACAGTAGTAACTTGAACACCATCAGCTGACATTACTGTTCCCATTTACTGAGTCTTAACAGGCATCTTTAATCTTAAACTATATAGCCAAGAAATCAAAATAGAGATCTTGATTGTTGCTTGTGATGATCTAACTGGAGAAGTAAACCAGCCTTCAAAAGAAACGTAACACTTTGTGCAAAAGATCAGAAGCTGTAAGTGTCCAAAGGCCTCTCAAACAATCTCAGCAACTGTAAATTAATGTTTACATGCCAAAAGTCTGCAAGTGATTATGCAAATCCATAAATACATACGTGTTTACATTCACTATAATTCAGAACAAAAAAAAAGCACCTTTGTTTCAGTTTCTTTCAGGGTAAGGCAGAGGCTACCACTCATTTCAACATCACCTCATGCAGTGCAAAGTTACAGGATGACGCATTTTTATTCTAATAATTAAAAAAGTTGTGCACTCATTTATGATAAAAAAGGAAAAATTTGCCCTGTCTCCAGCTGCATATATTTTTTTTTTGCCTGCATAACACCCTTGGTCCATTCTCCTTTGGAAACACAAAGCTCACATCCAGGTTGACACTGCACCTGCTGCAAGAAAAGACACCCAGGCGTACCTTCATTAGCTCCAGCACAGCGGCACTCATACTGTTCACTCCCTAAACCAGACTTTCAGTGGCAACCCCTAACCACACCAGCCAGAACAGTTCACTGGTATTTCCTTTGTAAGCTCAAAAAAATGCAGCGAATGCCTAGTTTTAATTAGACAACAGCCTCTAAAGGATTCCACTCTGCTTTTTGAGCAAAACATGTCAAGTCTGGCTCAAGGCTGGGCACCTTGCCTTCCCACTCCTCATCCTGGATTAGTTCCCTGAGGTTGAAGCAGGTGAGACAAAACAGTTACACCTGTGCATGCTCTTCTCTTCCCAAAGTTATGGCCAAACTGTCTTTGGACTAACAGAGGCAAAACTGAAGCCTCCACAACCAGCAGAGAGTGAGCAGACTGAGAGGTGGATGTGAGAGAAAACTGGAGAGAAAATGGTAGAGTGGGGCAAGCATTCCAAGTGGTATTTGTCCCAAGGTGAAGAATCCAGAGGAGAGCTTTCCTACAGAGGCAGTAGCTGAGGCAGTGGGTAGGAGCTTGTCTTCCTTTTATTGCTGTGTTATGACATATTTACTGATTCTCCTAAAGTCCTAGCTCCTGGAAACATGTGACTTGGCCATAACCTTAACTTTCATCACAAAGTAAGTAAGGAAAAGTCCAGCCCTCCTAGTTATAGGGTGAACTCAAAAACTCAGGAGGCAACCAAAAACACCCTGAAACTTCCTATTTCAGAAGTGTCACAGTTTCTGAAGCCAACTGAGAGTTTGCACACCTGGAGCTAGCTACATCAACAGAGACTACAGCAACTGCCATTGCTTGCTGACAATGTTTTTATTTTTAAAAGCAGCACTTCACTTTGCTACTAAAGAGGCTCATTACCAAGTCACCTCAGACTACAACGTTCGCCTCTTGCCAGCAAGTTTTTCATTTCTGGCTCACAAGTTCTGATCAGACGGATAATTTTTCAATCATCAGAGAATGGGTTTGACACTTCGGGTTTAGTGCCCCATTATAACATCTTGAAGGTCAGAGAGTTAAAGTGTACTACTAAGGGGGGGAAAAAAAAAAAAAAAAAAGCTGGACTAGAAATATAACAGCTGAGAAAGTTGCTGGAAGGAAAAAAGAAAGGCTTTTTATCTTTTAAACACTCAAATAATTTTGTCCAACTGCAGCAACAACTGAAACTTTTTTTCATCCCATTTTGAGCACACCTTTAAAACAAACCACAACAATGGACTAAGCTTCCTGCATCCACTTCCTGCTATGAACCATTCTAATTCTTTGAAATAAATATGGTTTGGGTTATTTTTGTAAGGCTAATGTTTAATATCTGTCCCCCAGCGTGTAAATGTGTAGAATACACCAAAGATTTAACATCTGCTACAAATAATTTTACAGAGGATCTCAAGTTCTCTATTTTAAGATTACTGGGATATGGTACAGGTGGCCAAATTATTAAAATATGGTTTAAATTCAACACTCATGCATTTTCATAACATGTATTCCATTTTAAAGTCTGGAAGCCACATGTCACCACTAGAAAACACGAGGCTGGCTTGCTGGAAGTTCAAACATTAAAGGCCACTTTCAAAACATGACAGGCTTGCTACACAGCATCACAACTGTGGCAGCAGGCTCCTCTGCAGAAACACTTTGCAGCATCCCCTACCTAGGCAGAGGTGATGTACAAAGTTAAGGCAAGATACCTTCAGACAAGCGACTGTTTCCATGAGTATTACAGCGTTACTTTCTCTATCCCATACTGATTAAGTCAAGACCTTTACCAACTGTCCTTAATTTTAATATCTAACTTGATGTGCATGCTGAAAGCATAATGCAGAGTGAAAACTGAGGCATATAAAGTCAAACTGCTTTTGATCCTCCTTTGTTCACAAAGTAATGTGAAAGCTAAATGAGTCAAAGTTAAATGAGACAAAGCTAAATAAATGTGCTGTTAAAGAGTCCTACTTCTAGTAATTAAGACTCAGTATTTATTCCAATTTTGAGCGAGTTGCTCTTAATGAGCCAACACAAACTTGTTGCCTGATGGGCTGGCGTGGTACAGAGCTCTGGGGACACGGCTGGGGAGTTTGGGTCCTCTCTGGAAGGAAGTAAATGATTCACACCCGCATGTGCAACACGGAAACCCACTTCTGCAGCCTGTGGTTTTACTGGGCTGTTCTGAAGACCACAGAAAGTGCTTTTTGGTGCAGGAACTTTTGCACTTTCTTTGGGAGAAGCACTACCTATACTGCTGGGAGGGAGAAGAGTTGCCGCACTGTATTCCCTCTGTCCCCCAGTATAGAAAGAGATGCCATTAGTTCGAGGAGCACCACCTGAGCTTCTTGGGTCTGAGATCTCAGCCAGCACATCTGCTGCTTTACTTCCTAAGAGCCAGAGTATGTCTTTGTGCTTCCAGGTGATCCCTGCGAAGGCACGATCCCCATCTGGGACAGGGAATAACGCACATGCAAAGGGAAGCTGGAATGATACTAGGTGATGGGGGAGCCTCATGCTGCAGACCCACCTGCTGTCAGCCATCCTCTTCATAAATTATTTACTTTCCAACACAAATAATTTTGAGGACATTCAGGAAAACCACATCAAGTACGGGTATAGGACTTTTACTGCTTTAAGCAGAATAACATCAGATATACCTGAGCCCGAATCAGAACAGAGTCACAAACTACCTCAGAATTGAGCAGAGATGAAATCTGATCTTCAGCATTGACTTGGGGTAATATTTCCACCCAGGTATTTTAAAAAGACAATAATTAAATTTTAAAGACAATTAATTTAAATTAATTGAACAAGTTAGTGAAAAACTAAAATTTATGCAAGCTTTAGAATGTGGCATTGCCATGAATGAACACCATAGAATAAAACAACCTGCAGTTTTGATTAGGTGATCTCTCAGTCAGCTCCAGACTGAGTTGTACAGAAAAGCAAATAATACAATCATTGTCCAGCAGTACACAAACCAGAGCATTCACAGCTAGAGCCAACAAAATCTTCACTGAAAATTATGCTGGACAAACCTGCACCACCTAGAGTTTCTTTACTTGCTAGACAGGGTGTCAGCTAGGACCAGTGGGGATTCATACATGTTTTTTTATCTCTGCAATAGGCCTTGTAGGAGATGAAGTTCATGTTCATAAAGATATGCTTACCACAACACCTGGCTATAACTTTCTTTACTAAAACCCCCACAGACTATTTCTTGTTAAAAAAAAAAAAAACACTACTAAATTTCAATACTCATTAAAAATTCCTCACAGATACTCTCATATAGGTCACAGAGAAGTGGGAGAACACGAAAAAGTAAAAACTCTAAGGGGAGGTGCTGAATTGCTCTTCTGTTCAATCCACTGTTGCAGAGCATCCCCTCACACATGGCACTACAAGGCTGTATCCAGCGTGCTTGCTTACTACCACGTTGAAAAAGACTCCAACAACCTGACAGAGCTATGGTAGGCACTCTTAGTTCTGGTTTCAGCTTGAATAATTTTCGCACCAGCACTTTCTAAGTACTTAACAAAAGAACTGCCTGTTTCTGACAGCATCTGCAGGGTTTCTTGCAAGTGTCCTCCAGGGTTTAAGGGTGGAAATAGCCAGGTTTGTTTTTTTGTACTTGCTCACTGTGCTTACTCTGCACAAAACCCACCTTTTCCAATCTGCTTCAGAAGCGAGTTGAGCACAAAGCACAAAGTGAACAGCACAAAGGGACTCTTTGTGACCTGTGAGAAAGTTACTCAGAGCCAGCAGAGAACAGTAAACTCACCTTACACCCTACTTTGATTTCACAACCACCACCTAAACCCCTAATTTTATAGGATGATCAGCTCTAAGGTTTTTTTGTACTGTGCTCTCACCTTTTCCTTACTGGTTGCCTCTGTTCTCATACAACCTTCCAGCTACAACCTTTTTACACACAGGTTTACTCTTTCATAAGTGAGGCTGTTCATTAACTGTTCATCTGTCCAGTGACCAAATTGCTGCCTTTAGCGACTGTGACTCCATTCTGTTAATTCCCTATGAAGCAGCAGATAGGCTTTGAATTCTATAGAGCAGATGGGAAAAAAGACAGCTTTCATTTCTCTTTATGAGAAAGGATCCAAGTCCAAATTTGACCTAAGAGAAGAATTATCAATCCTGAACATGAGCAATACAGTGGGTTTGGTGTATGAACGCACGCTGTAATCCTCTGACTAAAGCACAGGGGAACAACCCACAGTCTGTTCAGTAAATGCTTATGCTATCTTTGAAGGTACATCACCATCCTTTCAAAACGTTTTCTATTTTAAAGCAACTACCCAGACAATATCCTATACAAAGAACCTTTAAACATTTGATTATGCAATTACTTGGAAGTGAAAAACTGAAGACTATAGCCTGCCATTTAACCTTTAACTTTCTTCCACATGCAAACTGTTGGGGGTCTATTGTGTTCTTCCCTCACTGAAGACACCTCAGAATACCTTGGTATCAAAGCAAAACAAGCACTTTTGTGTTTTTATCCCTTGGAATTCTCACCTACTTTTCCCCATGAACTACCATAGGGTATCTATGAACAGCATCTGAGTGCTCATCTCAAAGCTCTGGTCTCATTCGACCAGATAGAGGCACCCAGCAATGCTGGTTGCTGTTATGTGCAGCAGCTGTCAAAAATTTTAGTCTAAAATATTTAAAGGGAAAAAAAATGCAGAACCGATTGCACTGAAAAATGTCACGAATCTCTACTTCCATCCCAAGCTCATTTGAATTCTTCAATGTTTTAGGCACAAAACAGAACATGGCAAAAGACTGGGAACACGAGGTTGAAGAAAATGCTTGCCTTTATAAAGGAATCTTTTTTATTACTTGCATTTTAAGCATTTTCAAGTTTCACTGTAGTAATTTTGTGTGCCTTCAGCATCCTGATCCAGCTTTGCTCTTAAAGCTCATTTTCTGAGTGCTCAACATGTCAGCAAGTCAGGTCTTAGGTACCTCAGCTCGTTCACCTGCAGAATACACACATACATACCAGCTGCATGTCCAATTGCCATCTATGGGGCTTGCCCAGGATTGTGAAAGAAAAGTTGAGGCAGAGACAAATTCCCTCTCTTTGCTTCTTTTCTTGTGTGCCTCAGTTATCGTGCCCTCCAACATGGGGAAGAAACAAAACCAGCACCCTCATCCTGAGCTTCCTCCTTGCCAGTTGCCAGCACAGAGTGGGCAGGGTGGGAGGCAGACAGTTTTCATAAGCAAGCAGTGCCCCTTACACAGGGTAGCTTTATGTGGGAAAAAGCACGTTAACACTCTCACTCAAGATGAAAATGTCTTCAGGCACTGGGCTGAGACTGAATTTAAATTTGCAGGGCAAACGTGCAGGATCTTCCTGAAATTTACCTACCTGACTTCCCAAACATTTGAATAGTTTTTAGCACAGAAATTGTAAAATTACATGCCATAAATAAGGCTCTTCTTCTGAGGCTTTGGCAACAAAGCACAATTTGCAGGGTGCAGCTTAAAGTGCTTGCTGCCAGTATGAGAAGGCTGGAATCTAGAAAGCTGTGCCAGAGCCATGCAGCAAGATGAAACCTTCACATAGGAAGGGGGAAAAGACATGCATCATGTGTTGACTTCAAGGATGGACTGATCAAAGAATAAAGCTCTTTTCTACCTCATCTCTCTTGTGCAGTGGGAACAGAGAGGTACGTGAGCAAGGTTCAGGGAGCACGCTGCTGGATGGCAACCTCTGAGAGCAGCCTTCAGGGTGTGAATCCCCTGCTTTAGTGCTGCAAAAGGCTTGGGCTCCAAAAAGAACATCTGGGCTCATGCTTTTGTGCACAGTACCAGTGCCTCTGCTGCTGGCACGCAGGAAGAAGTGAATCAAACACGTTCAGTATGCAAGCAAGAAAACAGTGCAGCCAATGTGCAACTTTCAGAGCAACAGAAGTCTCAGCTTAGAGCACAAACAGGTTTTAATTAAAATGCTGTGCAGAAATGGAGAAAAAAACACAAAGAGAAGGAACCACGTCCTGTACTTCATGCTTGAGTTTGTTCCAAAACACAGTACCACCTAATGCAACAGTTTCTTGCTTATCTGCAATTACATGAACAAAAACTTAAATCAACTTCTTATATGCAACTTGATATTCACATCAAGAACGTTCTAATACCGTTGAAACTCTGACAAAGCCTCCATTCAAGAAATTCCCAAAACAGAAGTTGTAATGGACCTGCTCAAGCCAGGGTTGCTTGTTTCAGTGGATGTTGACTAAGATGACCACTTTCAAATCTGAAGGGATAAGAGTTCTGTTAATGGAATACACTGTTCAAAGATATCCACTTCACATCCACTGTCAGTCAAAGCAGAAAACTTTGAAGCTGACAGATGTTTGTTCCAAAGGGATAAGCTACATGCAATCTAAAGATCTCTGTGTAGTGACACCAGTGAAATACCTGGTAGCAACAGAAATACTCTTTAACACCATCTTCTTGAACAAAATGTTAAACAGAAGGTATATACAAGTCAGAACTGCATGTCAATTCTAAGAAATATTTTAAATACATCATTGAAACCATTACCAACTTTCAGGGAATTTTTTGAGACACCCTGAAACCTGAACTTTTACTTTCCTCTAAAAATCACACACTCTGCATAAGGGATACTATTCCTACCATTGCCAGCAATTCAGAGTTTTAAAGTGGATAGATCAAATCTGCTTACCCCGGCTAATCCAGCTGAAGCAGCCCGAGAGCTGCTACCACCCAGTTTCACCAGGAGAGGTGCCCACACTGTGAGTGACAGCAGGGAATTCTCCTGCACCTCTGTGGCTCCTGCTCAATGTCTGAAGCTGAAACTGCCAACAAAGGTGAGTTCTCACCAAGGTGCTGCAAACCAGGAGCTGTGGCATCTGACTGTGGGCACGTCTCTGCTCCTGCCAGACACACAGGAGGCAGCAACCTGAATGTCTGTGACAGTCTACTCGGTGCATCCAAGCCACAGCCCTTCCATGCAGTTCAAAACAGCTTCACATTCCTGCCTCCTGCTCATCTGTAGAGCAAGATTAAGATTACTTTCCACCAGTAAGTCTTTTAAAGGTATTAACTGTACTCTACTTACTGTCTTTTGTATCAATACATACATAAGAAAAAATGTACATGCAGACATATGTATGTACCATTCATACATAAATACATATAATTCTCTGTGTATGTAAAAAGATGTGGAGCATATTTTCTCCATTCCAGACAAATCTTTAAAGAGGACCAAATCTTAGGAAAACTTTTGTGTCTCAAAAAGTAAAAAATAGGTGTTCTTGTTAGATACAGACAGAATTCCTTAAATGTGTTTCCTGTTTTATATATAAAAGGTATACATTTAGGTAAGACTATCCCTTCAGGAGGAAGAAAAGAAGCTCTTTTTTTATTTAAGGTATCTTTCCTAAAATCACTCCAGAAGAAAGTCTCCGAAGCCACTGCAGAAGAAACATGTACTTGTAGGGATGAATTTGAAAGTAACAAAATTGAGTGCAGAAGGAAGGATTCTACTGGAAAAAAATCCTGCAATTCCAAAACGTCCTCTATAGAAGAAACTCAAACTTACAAAAGCGCAGTCTGTGTCATAAATGTCTTCTTCAGATATAGATATTATTGTGAGTTTCATTGGTTGTCAGTAATTTCTTCAAAATCTTTGTGCTTTCAGACACATCCTAGGAAAAGGAAGAGATGATCAGCATTAGCTACATTGCTGATAAGAAGAAAAGTCTCACTGTCCTCTACTCCATTTTTATTATTCTAAATACCAGCCGTATTAAAATGTTACCTGTGAACAAAACTCAGGTCTTCTGAACAAAGCTATCCAGAGACCTGCTAAAGACTCCAAAGGAATTTGCAGTTCAGCCACAGAGTGGGATTTGTTCATTTGCATTTCTCCTTGCTTGTTTATGAGAGGAAGAGCCTGACTATTTGCTGCCGTTTTCCTTCAGTGTTTAAAGATTTACACACTCATCTGTCAGATGTATTTAGTAGACCAGCATAAGCTATAAGGAAAACCCACCACTCCCACATCTAAAGCTGACATAAATACTTCAGCACACACAAACCTCTTCTGTCATTTAAATATAAGTTCAGCTGGCAAAAGTGAGGAGAGTTTTGGACAAACTATACTTCAATAAAAAAAACTTTCAGAAAGAAGCAAAACATTCACTTTAGTAGCTATAATGCCATTATTTCAGAGCTGATAGATTAGTGCACAACAGTTAAGAATTATCTTTAGAAATTCAGTCTTTTCATTCCAGACAGAAATTAGAAGTCAAAATAAATTACTTAAGAAGCTTTCACGTATGGCACAGAGCTAGAACAGAGTCACCTTGCATATGAACATAGAACGTAAAATAACACACTTTAAGGTTTTAACACAAGACACTTCCAAAGGTGTTAAACTGATTGTTAAACTGTAGCTTTAACAATCACAAGAAACACTCCCTGATATATGTGTCACTAGAAGAGCCTGAAAAGTCAAAATGAAGTTTTGAGGGAAGCTGTAGATTCACTACTTCTAAGCAACTTGCAATGAGATTTTTCTGTAGGTACTATACCAGAAATCATTGCTCTCTGTCATTCCAGTCTGTATTTTTCATGTATTTTTCATGTATTTTTCAATCCTCATAAGGGCACAACAGAATGCAAGACGTTTAAGGCAGACAAAAATAGACCAAACTTCCCATTAATTTTTAAATATGAAATTTTACCTTCACTAAACTCTTCAGGGTTTTACAGGAAAGCAGAGGCTTGAATGCTTCAATTGTAACTGTGTCCAGTTTGATGACATCAGTGTAACACTGATACAACACTGCAGGAATCTGCCACACTTGACAATAACTCAAAACTGCATACGAGTAAAAAAAAAAAAACCAAAAAACAACACGTGTTACATTCAGCTAAGAAGTCTGAGTTCTGTGTATAAAATCCCATCTGTTATGGCCAGAACTTCAAAAGCATGGAAGTTTGTAAGTTAACTACTTGGGATGCTGACTGCTAGACCAGTCATCCCTCACTCCTCAGGTACACAAGACTATAAACCACCAAAAATTAGGAAAATGCAGCCGGTATTTCTACTAGGCAAATACTTCAACTGAAAGCTGTATATTATTGGTAAACAAAAATAATATGAGCTCCTGTAAAAAAACAAACCAAACCTTACCTCCTTGCCCCTTTACCCCCCAAAATACTCAAACCCACTACCAAACATAGAAACTCAAAACAAAGTATGAACAAGGTAAACTTTTTCTAGAAAAACTATCCACTTTTATCTCCTCCCAGACAAATTTCTCCTCATAATTCTAACACTAATTGGTACTCTATAATGAAAAGCCTCGGGGGTTTATCATATTACACAGTAAAACTGAATCTAACTCTTACATGAGATCAGTCAATCAGCAACACTGCAAAACCTGCTTTACCTGTAATATGCAGAAAAGACACTGTGTGCTTCAATTTGGATGATCAGATGAAAAAAACTTATTAATAAACCATACTTCAGTTAATAAGTATGCCCCAAAATCCAAATACACAATATGCCTTGTGAGGCTATACTGAAGAATTTGCTAGTACTTATGTCCCACATATACTGGGTAAAAGGATTTTTGGGTGGGTTTGAAATTTGTCCCTATTTTAGAAGGCAACACGTAAGAAGTCAAAACTGTTATGGGTTCATTTTCAAAAAGCTAACTTGTTAGCCAGTTCACATAATTAAGTAAAAATTCTAATTGCAGTGGGATGCTCTTCAAAGTGAATTTTCTGTTGCCATCAGCAGCCTCATAAATAACTAGAACTGCAAAATACCAGCAGCAGGGAGATCTCGCACAATGTTAGGTTGTTCCAGCAGTGGGCAGCAGATGTGCTCTTTAAATTCTTTTGTCTTCAAGGCTTTCAGAAATGGAGATGGAAGTGTTAAAGTGGATTCCTGAGTTTTATAATCAGCTACAGGACACGTTGAAAGAATGGTTACTTGCAAGCCCTCTTTCTGCATTCGGCCAAAAACCTGAAATAAAAATGTTAATATGTAAGCAAAATTTATCTTCTCACAGTAACTGCACAAACCCACAAAGATTCATTTGAATTTTAGTGCAGATGGCAAAAGGCAGTTTAATTCAAGTTTGCAGGACTAACTAAAATTTGAATCACAACCATCAGGTAAAAATTTCACTTGTATTGCTCTTGGGCAGGAGATTAGGAAAAAAAAACCAAAACAACGACAAAACCAAAAACAACAGCAAGTCTACTGATTTTCTTGAGAGGCTTTAGATTTTTGGCACTTTCTATTCACCTACAAATATATTAAGACTTACTGTTTTTACTCAGGGTGATTGTAGGAAGAAAAAGGACCCCAAATAAAATGGGGCTGCTCATGACAGGAAGACAGCTTGCTAAGCTGCAAGATGTTTGAAATTGAAATTGTGCTCCCCAGATCTTCTACAGTACTTAAAAAACATCTTCATTGTAAATACTCAATTTTTAATTAATTATATTAAAGTTGAACAGAGAAAGAGAACCTTAATTTTTCTGCAGCCTTCCTCAAATTCAGAAGGAACTTTCAAAAACATTGTACAAAACATACTTTTGGATCCACTGCACACCTTCAGAAAGGACCAAGATGCTGTGGAGTGGTCCACTCTTTTTAAAGAACATAGGTCAAAATGAGCAGAAGCACAATAAACCTGCATCTTCCCTTTACACTATCCTCTTCAAATTTATAATCAACGAGGAAATGGGGAATTTGATAAACATTACAGAAACTTTCCTGTTTCTGTATATGGTACTAATCACAGAAGGGAACCTGACTTTTCCCTCACATCAGTGTTATCACTGTAACACAAAACTGATATAACTTCTCAGAAGCACACATTTTCAATTTACATTGCTGGTAACACTGGCTGGTATGCATTACTGCAAAGCTTTAGTCTGTATGTCCTCATTTGGTCAGTGATCACTTACTGAGAAAGCACATACAGAAGTAAAAATGGCTCGTGGAGACCACGAAGAAGCTCAGTGAATCAGAATTTACGAAGCATGCAGCTCTGTAACTCGTGCTAGAAGCAGAAGATTACCAGCACAATGTTGCTACTGTACATTTAAAAGTACCAATAACTATGAAGTCTAACAATACTCAAGAACATTGACTTGGTAAAACTGTATACTCCTACTGTTCATAAACACTCACGGTTGAAATAACACGTATGCGCAAACAGCTCAACAAACACAAGTGGGGATGACAGCAAAACCACAATTATCCGTCTTTTGTAATCCCAGTCAAAATGAAGTGCAAGAACGCATGGAATACAGCAAACCAAAGATGTTTTAGATCTGGGATTTCTAACTTCAAAGCAAACCACTACACCCCACCAAAGCGGATTAAAACTCTCCAACAAGCCAAGGACCCACAGGAGGCTGGCTTTCCACAGACTTGGGTCTGAAAACCCTGTGTTGTTCAGCAAAATCACCCAGTTTTCCACCCTCTCAGCCTTCCCATAATCTCTCTGGCTCACTCCCACTTGGATGCTCATATGGTTCTTCCTCACAGCCACAGAATCCTTCTCGTGCACTGCCCATGGCATGCTATTTGGAGGGACCTGAATGACCCAGCAGCATTCATGCACCTGACTGATGCTGGGGTAAGGCACCTAGCATACTACGAACAAATGGGACAGATACTGCTTTGGAGACATCTGCCTTTAGAGTTCCTCCTTGTGAAAGGAACAGAACACACCCGTTCCTGAAGATACCATCCACCATGAGTTTCACAACAGTTTTGTCTGCTGATCCTTTGGCAGCTGTACAAATGCAGCTGTTTTTTTAAAGAAGGATTCTTCCAGAAGTGAAATGCAGCTGAAACAAGCCACAGAAAATTAAGCCAAACAGCAGAAAGGTTTGGAAAGTAGCGAAAGGCAATAAAACTGAAACTGTCCAAAGGCAGAAACTTCAGGAAGTTGATAAGTTACAGCAGATACAACTGATACAACTGGCACAGGAATTTCACATTATCTGGAGATAGTAAATTTTTTCATTTGTTGAATATTTAAGAAACCCACACGAAAACCAGTTATTTAGAATACTGTCATATTTAGAATATCAGAAAGGAAAAGGCACTTACACTAAATTGAAAATTCCCACCCCTAAGATCTCATTGCTCTACTTGTTGTCTTCCTGGTTTTACCTTTTCAAGCCACTGGAACTGCTGATCCTCAGCAACATAGCAACTGCACTGGCACAGCAAAACCTAAAAAAAAGAAAATAAAATTTGATAAGCAAATGGTTTAAAGAGCATAACAACAGCTCATAATCACATGTAAAGACAACTTGGCTGCAGGCAACAACCTGTTCAGTTTTCTTGGGCTTCTTCAACTCTGTTTGAACACAAATTTCTCATTCACAATTGATGTGAAGCAATCAGGCTGTCATTCATCCCTTTGTATTGAACTTCACGCATCAGAACTTGAAATAGTTTTAGTAAGTATAATATGATCCTCTGGGTTTTTGATGAGATGAATTTGGAATACTGCAGCTTTAATGCTTTGTTAAGCATTAATGCTGAGCAGGGTCGGGGTGGATGAAGGTTGTTCTCTTTTTCACAAAGCTCAAATACAGAGGAATTAATGCATAAATCACTTACCGTTGGATCTGATATTAATCGGTAGAACAAACAGAAAGAATCTGTTGGGAGGACATTTGTTGTGTTGGATGTTCGACACCACTCATTCCACAGCTTCACAACTCCAACTACTTCCCAACATACTGAATCCAGAATAAATGAAGACAGGAAAGCTGCAAAAACCCATAAGGAGTGTTAATCTGTACAGAATAAAATCTCTGTTCTACAAATAAATACCTGGATTGAATTAGATGAGTTAACAATCTCAAGTTAAAAAGAAAAAAAGTTGACATATATTTATTGATCAAATCCAGCAAAGGTCAAGAAAGTGAGCAACCTCACTGTATTAAGCCTCACAAGGATAAAGAGCAGTTCTACATATAGAGAGCTCTAACATCAAAACAATGTTTTCTTAGGAATTGTACCACCATGGTCAACTTTGTTTGCTTTATTATGCACAAAGGATGTAAATATTAAGTTTCTAATACTTCTTGACATATCAACTATAACAGATTTCAAAAAAAAAAATTACTGAACCAGCAAGACATAACTATTACACTGGCTCTAGGAAGCAGAGACAAGAATATGTGTGACATAGTAGCAAAACCAGATTCTAGATCAAATATTAATAAATCAAATTCCTGTCAAAAGTGACTGTTAAACAGAAGATGGCTGTAACATGTCTGTAACTGTTTTTCAAGGAAAAACCTGAACAAAGGAAAAAACAAGTTAGCAGAATTAACTCAGGTATCACCTAAACGTCACCTAGATGGGACTTGATGTTTCTTTATAGCCATAGGGCTATTAAAAAACTGAAGACCTTGATAAGCCTATGAAAGGGTGTTTCAAGACCCTAGGCCTAATGAGGCCACCTCAAAAGAGGGCATTCTGAACAAATGGGGAATCAGAATAAGTGGCTAACTGAACAAGTAAAAAAGAAAAAAAAAAAATCACTGCTCATTAGAAATTAAAGGAATTACAGCTTATTGACACACAGGTCTTACTGGCCATTACAGACGGCCTTTAACAGATCCCTATTTCGGAACATGAGACTGAACTAAGCAAATCGCTACTACCAGGAGGAAGCCTGTGCCAATCAGACAATCAGGAGCCTACCACACAAAAGTCACATAAATGAAAAGGGGGGACGGTCCCGACTAAAGCCCCAAACCAAGCCGCGCTTTGCTT
>NW_008597542.1:0-216 GCF_000691845.1 Merops nubicus | reverse complement strand
GAGGGCCCGGGGGGGGGGCGGGAGCCGCTGTAGCAGAACCCGCTTTAGGAGGCCACAGGAACCCCGGCTCCCTTACCTGCGGCGCTGTGTCCTACGGCGACCACGAGCTCGGAGCAGGGCGGGGGGCCGCCGGAGCCCTCCCCGGTTGCGCCCGGCTCCCAGCTCCAGAGGACGTCGATCTCCCTGGCAAAAGAGGCGGGGGCAAGTGGAGCAGCG
>NW_008597541.1:9591-12192 GCF_000691845.1 Merops nubicus | reverse complement strand
GGTCTCCCTGGCGGGTTTTCCGCCTGCAACACGGTGAGCTGCCCTCCCTGCAGCAGCCGGTGAGCCAGAGCTGGTGCTGCTCAGCGCGGCTCAGGCAGAGCTCTCACTGCGCTGGGCTAAGGGCAAGCCCGGTTTTCACTCCAAAAAGCTCTCCTCTAAAAGCCTCCAGCCTTCATCTTCCCCCCTGTGCCATACGCTCCCCTGCCGGGGGTCTCAAACCAGGCTGGCAGCCACGATCATTGTCATTTTCTGGAAACGTCAACCAGCCTGTGATCACGGGCACGGAGCCACCCCCAGATTTGCACATTGCCATTTGTTAGAACGGAGGCAACAGACCTTCTGAGCTCTTCAGATGGTGTTTGTCCAGAGCCCGCCCTGAAACGTCAACCACAGAGTTTCATTCCAGTCTAGTCCAGGATATTCGTGCTGAGACATCCCCACCTGCCTGGGGAACCAGCTGGGCAGTCACTTCTCCTTACACAGCTCTGCAGGTCCCAGCCAGGGGCTGGTGTGCTCCTGGGTCGGGGTGCTCTCTCAGTGACTGTTACAGAATCCAGCACTGGTTTAAATCTCAGGTATTTGGTGGGGGCAGAGCTGTCACTGAAGCCCTGTTCACTTTGCTTGCGTGGGGAGTCATAGAATCATTGCATAGTTTAAGTTGGAAGAAACCTTTCAGCTCATGGAGTGCATCCGTCCCCCAGCCCTGCCAGGTGCCCACTGCCCCGTGTCCCTCACCCCACATCTCCACAGCTTGGGAACCCCTCCAGGGGTGGGGACTCCACCACTGCCCTGGGCAGCCCGGCACAGCCCTGGACGGCCCTTTCTCATCCAAACATGTCTTTTGAACGGAATCCTTCAGCCTGGAAGAGTTCAGTTACAGCAGCGAGTTAAGCCACCAGAAATGGGAGTATTTTGAATTTCACTCATCCTGCTTACTCAGGAACTAGACTCCATGGCAGCACAGTACAAGCAGATACCTCGCTCACTCCTGGGCAAGCACAGACAGACACACTTCTTCACACATGGCTCTTCACTGAGCTGCCAAAGGGGAGCTCCACAGTGCCCACCCCTGCTCCCAGCCAATGCTCCTTATCACCAGTGCTCTGTGCCTCGTCAGAAAGCTATAGACGTTTGGAAACATCACCTTCCCCTGGCCTCTCTCAGGCTGAGGTAGTAAGAGAGTGGTTTCTTTTCCTTTCCCTTTTCATTGTATTTCTTTTTTCTTCAAAATAAAGCTTAGCAAACATGGCTGTACCAGCACATTTGGTGCTGCCAGCGTAGACAGAGCCAACTGCACCAGAGCTGTTCCAGCACTGAGGGCAGGGTGGGGACCTGGAGCCCTCTGTGCCTGGTTCTGTCCCCTCCCACGTACCCGCAGCAGCAGCAGCTGCCCGGGGTCAGGGCAAGGCTGCTCCAACGAGTCCACGGAAAGGATCAGA
This sequence comes from Merops nubicus, assembly GCF_000691845.1. NCBI lineage: Eukaryota > Metazoa > Chordata > Aves > Coraciiformes > Meropidae > Merops > Merops nubicus. The sequence goes on along the minus strand of NW_008597541.1, from coordinate 10,753 downwards.
AAATGAAACTTTTCTTGGCAGACTAGGTGGGAAGCAGTTTCACAGTCTCATTAATTTTTTATGATGGTTTAACATACTCAGGAGCCTCGTTAACAAGAAGATCGTCAGTCTTCTCAAGGATAGGTGCTGTCCTGCTGCTAGACCAAGCAAGCCAAACAAACCCCAGCTATGCAGAAATGTTTCAGTGCCCGAGAGTCTGACCCAGCCTAAAGAAGAAAGGAACTGCTCGGGAGGTGCCTCTTCTCCCTGTCAGCTCAAGAGGGGAGCTAGGGAATGAGGTGAGCACTGAACAGAATGTACTCTTCTCTCACCTCTGGAAAGGGCACTCTCACCTCCTTCAAAAACACAAGCAAAGCAGCTCTTTTTCCTTGAGAGCTCCACTGCTGTTTTGCAGTGTTCAAAGAGAAAACCTCTTGAAATTCCATTATAAAACCTCTTTCTAAGAAGTTGTTTACAGCTCGCAAAGAAAAAGCCATTAGATGGAAGCTGACCTGTAGCACATGGTTTTAATTCAGAAATAATCTACTTTTTTTTTTTAATTTGGAAAAACTTGTCCAGCTGATATGCAGGCAAAACCTTGCTAGACTGAGGAAAAAAAAAAAAAAGAAAAAAAAAAAAAGAAAGAGACTAAAACTAGCTGCTATTTTTATGAATGAAGTTTTGCAGTGCTTAATGTCTAACTGAGCAAAGGTTCCACGGCAAAAGGGCTCTGATTGTAACCAAGATAGACTCTTTCTCTTTCTCTCACTTGTTTTTACTCACCCTTGAGATTCTTCTGCCAACAGGAGAAGTTGTAGTTTGACTCAGGCACCAGACAGCTCCATTCACTTAGTAGGTGTTTTCCATCTTTCATATGCAAAGTGCTGCTTTCCTGATCCTCTCCTTAGTATGGCAAGGGTGAGATAATCTTTCTATAAAAAAAAAAGAAGTGCTTTTAGAGACGGTCTTGGGGATGAGGGTGGAATTAGCAGACCCATAAGGAAGCTGTTCCTTCAAACCACTGAATGTCTTTGGCCCAGGCCAGGGCTGTGCCTCAGGAAAGGGGCAGCAGTGGGAGGGAAGGGGCTGTGTGCTCTCATCTCCCTGCCACGCACAACCTGCTCCGAAGCTGTCCCGAGGGGGAAGGAGCTGGCAGCCAACCCGGCACGAGGCAAGCACCCCC
>NW_008597541.1:5774-9484 GCF_000691845.1 Merops nubicus | reverse complement strand
GCGCCCGTGCCTCTTGCGGCGCCCCCTGCCGCTCCGCAGCCCCTGAGGCTGAGCAGCAGAGAGACAGCTCCTTAGAAATCGTGGCCTTGTCCCTCCTCTTCTCCTGTGGGAAGAAGCTCCCGTCCGTTTGCTGGCTCCCCGACACGAGCCCTGGCCCAGGCGCTGGTACTTGTCCCAGAGGAGTGCTGCTGATGCAGGGTGGGTCACAGTTCCATGCACTGGGTTGTCACACTGTCTAAACATCTCCAGGGGAGCCAATAGTGTGAGAAAAGCACCTTGCTGCCGTGGGTGACAGGAGCAGTTAACTCCAGCCAGCCCCTTGCCCTACACCTCCCTCCTCGTCCCCTTTTCCCAGCATCTCTTTGGCTGCACCCAGCTGAGCTGGGGGAAGCACGTGGAGGTTGTCAGGCTGCCTCTGGGGGCCCTGCTGTGACTGACACCCCACTGCCAGCCACTCGGTCTCAAGGGTGTCAAGTACCTGACACAGCCCAGGCTGGGGAGAGCACTAAAAAGTGTTTCCCTTCCCCTGATGTTCATCTTGGTTAGTGTCGGTGTGGCAAGAGGAGTGCAGTGCAGGGCTCTGCCCACCTCTGCTCCTGCCTGACAGAAAACAGATAGCAGAAACTCCCCCACAACCATTTTTCTAGCACAGTCCAGGGTTCTGTGGGCCCAGAAGAGTAATCATGACATGGCTGCAGGCAAACAAGGGCCAGCCTACGTCTCTGGTGCAGACCTCAGCATAGCAGACTTTAAGCCCACCAGCTCTATGGCTAATTGGGAGTGGAGCAAGTGAAGACTCCAGCTCTGCAGAGCTGTCAGCAGTGATTACCCAAACCAATCATTATTTGCAAGCTCCAGGTTTCCCTGGAGATTTTGGAGCGCCAAGGTCACTTTGCCATGGAGTTGGAGAGAGATGAGCATAAGGCAACTCATATCCAGAGGGTGATTAACAGAACTGTAATTGTTAAGCCTGAAAAGGAGATAAAGAAGAAGAGTCACGAGTGAATGATTTGAACTAGCCAAAGTTATGCTAAAATATGAACTCACTCAGCAGGCAGTGGATGGAGTTAAGAGACAACATGCAGGGGAAGAACAGGATTTGCCAGTATTTCACAGCAAAGACGTTGAAAAAGAAGAATGGGCTTTCATGTGAAATAGTAGAATCAAATATATTAATGTCTGTGCATGGAAACTGGAGGCAATCTGAGCTCTCCAAGAGTTTGTCATCTGCGGTCCCCACCAGGAGTTTTTGTAGCTGAGAGGTTTTTGGAGGAGGAATTTTCCACTGCGTGTTTCCTGCATCTCACTAACCATCTTCAAAGTGGTTTTGTGAAATCCCTCTTCTCCTGCCCAGCGTTACATGTTCACCAGCAGCTGAGGCAGACGTGGCAGTGAAGCCTTCAGACTATGTAGTAACAAAAAGCCTTTGGTCCCAATCTCCTCTGCAGATGGAGAATGGGACCAAGTGTTTTAATTCCTTGGAGAGAAGAAAGCATGTCCTGCAGAGACCTCATCACTTGGGCACTGAAGTCTGCAAATGTTTTGTCTCAGTAAATTGAGTGGTCAGGGGACTGCTTCAAGCTTCAAAAGCTCTTGAGAGATCCTCGTCCATCCCTTCCTACCTGTCAGTAATGTCTGCTGCTGTCATCCTCGAGAGATGTATGTCTAAAATGTTCCTGAAGAGCTCTGTGGAGAGTCTGCAGGACCTGGGAGCTGTTAAGGCATGTGCCAGGCTGGAGGCTGAAGTCTGTTTTACACCATCATAGCCATCAGGTTCACTGTTCAGCATTTTTAGTGCCAGGGATGATTCACTGCCCTCCTTTCCCAATGTGGCACAGAGCCAGTCCTCCTGCAGAGCAATCAAACAAATTTATCTTCCCAAGAAGCACAGATAATTGAATGTCTTCTTCCCATACACTCTCCTTTGGTCTCCATTTCCCCATATCTCTGTGGTCCCTCTGTGGTCTAGAGTCAGGACCCTGCTGTAATCACCAGCCAGTGAGTTCTGCCCCCTCCACAGTGAAATACCTTGGAGAAATGTCTGGGGGGATGTTACCCAATCTTTCAGTGTTTCAGAGCAACATGCACAAAGATATGATGGATCCTCCATCAGCTGGAAACCCTCAGTGAGTCATGGATGTCTCTATAAAGAGCACAACCCAGCTCAGCCCCCAGGCTGGCTCTGGGTACAGAGACCTCTGGGGGAGGTTTCACATCTCGCCTTATGTGGGAGGCCTGTGAGTCCTCAGTCTGCAGGACACGAGTTCCCTGTGTAGCCTTTCCACTGCTCTGCTTTTTTACCACACCTTTATCTCCTCCCACAGAGAAAACCAGAATGCAGGCCCTTGCCAGACCTGCCTCGCCATGCCAGAGATCGGGAACACTGAGCCCAGCTACAGTGGCACTTCCTGGGAAAGGATCTGCCCGGTCCATCACTGCCCCATTCCTGCATCCCCCGGGCCAGAGGGCGACCACCTGCCCTCCTCCAGCCACACGCTTGGGCCAGTCTCCACCCAGTCCAATGGCCAGGTCCCGTCGAGCTCCCAGGACTCGCAGCAGCATCACCTCTATTACCCCTGCAACCAGCAGGAGCCCCGGGTCAGCTACGGCCTGCCCCCGCTCCCTGGCCACGGTGAGAGGCCCGTGCTGTGTTCCCACCTTTCCAGCAGTGATCCCACACCAACTTCCCACCACGAGGCCTCGGACACCCCCTGGAAACAGTGGTCCCCTGGGCAGCGGCGGCCGGTGCAGCATCACGTCATAACGGTCAGGTGAGAGGCACGTGGAGAGCAGCTCAGGGGCTTTCAGAAAGCATCTCCTGAACCTTGTGGTGGGAGGGGATGAGAAGGGTCTGAGTGGAGATGCACAGAGCAGCAGCAGCAGCTGCCCCAGAACACAGGAGGGCGTGCGCAGAGCTGCGCTGCCACGCCGGAGGGGCGGGATTCGCCTCCCGGGGGACTCCTGGCTAAGCCAAGGTCCCTCTGCTCCTCCTAGGCCACACGGCTGCGCCCACGCCCATCTTCTGCCACGCTTGTATCTTCTCCTATGGCACTGCAAGACACCCAGCTGGCTAATCCTTTCTCTTGGCAGAGTTTCTCAGTGATAAGAGCAGAGTTCATTTCTTTTCCTGTCGCTCCCGAAGCTGCTGCCTGTGCTGGAATGGAGAGGCAGCAGAGGCCAAGCACTGGCTACAGCTGAGCAGTGAGGAATAGAAAAGTGGGGAAGATTATGTGTTTTTCTAGGCTGGGCAGCAAGGAGGGAGTAAATTCTTTATTGTCCATGGTGGAAACAAGGCAGACTCCTTCTGTGTGCTGAGAGCATGACTTGCTTGGCTGGCAGATACGTCTTGGGATGGATACAGGGTGGGCATCCCCAACGGCATGAGCTACATCCTCTGCTCCTTCCAGCCAGCATCATCCTTCCCCCCTGACTGCACCTTTGGGAGTCCACAGCTGGCACCAAAGGCCATGATCCCTGTGGCACCACAGCGACGGCCACTGAGATATGATAAGAAATGGCACAGGGCTCCTTCCTTGCCTTTGCACAGCAGTGTGTGGTTAGGCACAAAAGCCCTTTGTGGTCTCATTTTCTAGCCTTTAACAGAGGGTTTAATTTGCTTGTGTTTGCAGTGTAGAGCAATTGCAGAGTGGAGCCTGGATCCTTTTTAGCTCATATGCTACCAAGAAACTTGCCAGCCACGTTCTCTGTCC
>NW_008597541.1:2594-5760 GCF_000691845.1 Merops nubicus | reverse complement strand
AGGAAGCACAGCTGGGTGGCGAATCCCCGGCAGCATGTGCAGTGCTAGCAGACAGAAAAGTGATAACATAGTAACGCTAGAAAGGGGTTTTTAATCCAAGCAAATCTGCTTGAGAAGCTATTGTGAGAGAATTAGCACAGGATGGGCAGTGTGCTCCCAGAAAGAGACCTCTCTAATAATCTGGTGAGGCTTTTTCTATGCTTCCCTCTCTCCCAAATGGGCACAGCATTCCTGTGATGAGGAAAACACCGTGTCAGGTATTACACATGCCACTGAGACTGACTCTGCCACAGGGAACTCTCCTCAGCTCAGTCTTCATTTCTTTATCTCCTAACAACCTGCCAGGGAGGATGGGCTGCCACAGGACAGAGCAGGGACCCAGCGCCATCTGCCCCACCCGGATGCCAGTGCAGCAGGACCTGCTCCCCGGTTAAGCCGCGGGCACAGGAGGAGGAGGAGGGAGGAGGGAGCACTGGCTGTGCTGCGCCGAGGGGAGGGAGCCACAGCTGAGAGCAGCTCACTGGAAGCTGCTGCCTTGCAACCCACGGCCATGCTGGGCTGGGGCATATTTCAGGGGGACGTTTCAGTGGCAACTGAGAGCAGAATGAAAGGTCCTTTAGATATGGGGGACCCCAGAGGTGCAGCTGGTTTGTTAAGATGTCAGTGGAGAGCTTGCCCTTGGGGGCTCATTAACAAAGACAGCCTCGGATCCCCTGGCAGCCCCACAGGTGGCAATGACAAATGCTCCTCTGGGAAGGAAACCCCAGCAAAATGTTCTGAGCAGCTCCGTGGGCCTTCTGCTCCCCTGGGCTGGACAAACACTGTCTTTGGCAGGGCACAGGAAACAAATGAGAGCCACCTCTTTGGAAAAGCCTTCCTGAGCTCAACAGGAAATAAAAACTATCTGCAGCTAGCCCAAGGGATGGAATTTAATAAGGAGGTGTATGCTTCTGTCTGAAACAATTTTAAAACTCGTTAGGAGAGCACTTACACCAGGTGGATTTTCCTGGCTGGAGCTGCAGTGAGGTTTCTGTGGGATTACATTGCTAATGTCCAGTTCTGCAGGGGTTTCTCAGAAGGGCAGAAATGGGCAGTGACTGTTTGTCTTCCCATCTCGTTTGTTTGAAATGTGAACAGGAGAGGATAAGACTGTTACCATTAAACTAATTCATGCAGCACCAGTCCTCCTGCAGCAATGGCTCAGCTCAGTGCTTTACAACCCCTGAAAGGGTTAACTTGCTCATTAACAGCCCGAACTGGCCTTTGGAGGAAAAGAATAAATGAACTAATCTGTTTGTTTGTTTGCTTTCTGTCTGCAGACATGACAAAGCTTTCAGGATGCCAAAAAGGTATGTTTAGTACTGAAAGCCTCCTGCCCTTCTCCCCCACCAGTGGTGGTGGTGCTCCAGAGGCAAGGTCTGAGCCCCTCACCCAGGGCTCCAGCGCCTGCAAAACCTCTGAGAGCTTGTGAGATCCACTTAACCTGCATTAATGAGTAGCAACGCTGTCCTGAGAGCTGGTCTCTGGGCAGGGGCCTGGCTCCACTCCAGACAACAGCTTTCCATATATATGTTAAATAACCTTGTGTGTGTGTGTAGTGTGTGTGTATCCTAGAGTCATTAAGGTTGGAAAAAAACTCTTAAGACCATCAAGTCCAAACATCAACCGGACACTACCATCACCACTAAAATACCCCTAGGACTAACCCAGCTCAGCCCACCTGATGAGCCCACCCATTAACTAAATTCACCTTTTTGAAAGACAGAGGGTTTTTAATACATTTCTCAAAATTAAAATAATTTGATTGCTTTCAGCTTCTGTTTAAAAGCTGATTTTCACAGACTATTTTTTCTGGAAGATTATCTTCCATTACCAGATACTGCACCTGATTTTTTATTTTATTTTATGTTCCCCCTGGTAATTGGACATAGAATCAAAAACAGCCTCCAGAAATTAGGTACTCTAATGTGCAAAGGAGCAGAAGAGCAGGGAAGCAGGAACATGACCCCTCGAGGCTGATGCCCACTGGCACAGCCACTCCACAGCTCATAAATGTTTTGATTCCCCATGAAGCTCAAATATTTGTCATCTGTCTTTGAACAAAGAATTTCTATTTCAGAAATACATCAGAACACAAAAGAAATACCTAGAACCTGCCAAACAAACAGACCAGAAACCCATTCCAGTATCTTACTTCTTAACAGATATTTCTGGGGAACACAAAAGTCTTGATTCAGTAAAATCTGCAGTGGTACAAACAGTGGGATAGTAAGTTGGATAGATCATCCTATAGGAGACACAGTTTGTCCCCAAAGAAAACTGGACCTTTGGATAGAAAAGTTTACACCAGCTTCTAAGAACAAAAGTAACTGGCAAGAGTTTTGGCCAGAGTAAAATGCTTCTCTGGAAGCATTTTTGTTTGTGTAGAAATGTCATTAAACATGTGTGTGCCCTCATACCACACTGACACGTGTGCCAGGCCCAGCACTGGCCCGTGGGCTCGCGGGTGCTCTCCAGACCCTGAGGGAACGTTGCTCTGCTGCACCTGCTCTTGCTGTGTGCTCAGCGTTTGGTTTTGAGGCTGGGATCAGGGAGAGATTCACCCATCCCTCAGGTGGCAGAAGCCACTTGTCCCCTCTGGGAATGCTGCTGGCCATCCTGACACCGGTCACACCTCAGGTCGGTGGTTTCCATCCTTGGCTGTGCAGCTGTCCAGCAGGAAGGCAGGGCCCTGTACAGGGGCTGGATTCAGAGGGATGAGAGTGGCCTTGCCTGAGTTAGTGATCTCCAGAACAGCTAAAAATCTCCTCAGGGTCCACAGGTCAACAACCCTCATGCCAAACTCTTTGGCAGCACCCGCTGAGATTGCACAGTGCGGGTGAGAAAAAGGAAGAAGCTCTTTTTAAATGCAGCCTTTTAAGTTAAATATTTAAAGCTTCATTTTGCCCTAAGACGCCAGAGTCTGTTTTTGATTATTTCTGACTGAAAAAGCAGGAAAATGTAGGAAGGCAAAATGTAATTACCCGAGTTAATTAGAATTGCCTGCAAGCATCCAGTTGGAGGTGTGGCGTGTTCATTAATGTACCAGAGCCTCCAAGCCTTTCAAGAACTAAACAGCCAAACCAGAAAGCCCCTGATTCTTTTCCTTCTTTTTACTAACACAACA
>NW_008597541.1:0-2581 GCF_000691845.1 Merops nubicus | reverse complement strand
TTCGTGCCTCAGCAGCTGCATGTTCTCTTCTCCTGTTGGTTCCAGTTACTCCCAAATGGTGGCAGAGTGGCCCGTGGCTGTCCTGGTGCTGTGCTCAGTGGTGGCTGTGGTTTGCACTGTAGCTGCTCTGCTTGTTGGAAATCTGCCTGACTTTTCAGAACCTTTAATGGTAAGTCCCTACAGACAATATATCAACGTGAACGTAAGGCAAGTCCACAGACCAACTAGGGATATATTCTTTCTGACATAAAAAATGAGCCTTTATTTCCTTCTTTCTCTGCAGAGAGAGGCAGTGAGGCAGGGCAGTAAATCAAGGAGGACATTAAAGCCACTGGAAAAAGTGTCCATGTTTATCAATGATCTTCTGTCCTTAACCCACATCTTCACAGCATGCAACCAAAATGAGACTCCTTCAGGGTGGACATGATGTCAGAGTAACACCCAGTGTTTGCTGCTTCTCTGACAGCACAGAGGGAGCACAGCCTGTGCTGCAGCAGCCACCACACCGTGTCTCAGCAGCACTGTGGCCTTGCACGAGTGGCCTCACCCTGGTGTGGAGGCACTGCCAGCACAAACCAGGATGGCTCCTTTTGCCCCCCTCCCACTGCTGGAAGGCTGGGGCTGCCCAAAAGGAGGAGCTAGGCTGGGCAGAGGATGGATGGAGGATCTGGCTTTGGCTCCTACAGCCTGTGTGTGAGGCTTTTGAAATGGAGAGGCTGCTGTGTGCTGCTGCACAGGATCCCATTCTCCAGGCAGGATCCCACATCTTCTAAAGCCTCCTGTTAACGGGAGAATCCTGAGAATAGACTAGAATTTGTCCAGGAAGAGGAAAATTACTCCCATTTCTGTAAGTGACTATTTTACTGGAAGAGGAGGAGAAGAGTCGTATGAGATCAGGGAGAGAGAATTACAGCCATCCTTGCCCAAAACAGAAAGAATTATTGTTTTCTGTCAGCCATGGGATGGAATATTTCCAGGAAAAAATTCGATTTGTGCTTCTCTCCAAGATGCAGTAAAAACCTCACATAGTTCTGTGTCTAGGAAGAGAGTTAAGGGAAAGCTAAAAATGCAAGCTGATGACAAAGCCCTTTTGCTTGGCTGCAGGGTTTTGAGCCCCGGGACACTGACATTGGCAGAAAGCTTGTGGTGTGGAGGAACGTGCAGAGCCACACAGGCTACAAGAAGACCTTTTCCTTTTCCCCCTATGCTGAGAAGAAAAGGTATTTGAGTTTGGTTGGGGAGGAGGGTTGAGGAAGACGTTGGCTTTAAAGTTACAGTTTCAACATTCTGAGGTGTGAATTACAACATAGGTGTGGTGCTTAAAAGTGACCAAGGCACTGGAGAGTTTAAAGTCTGGTGCCTGCAATGGGCTTGGGCTCCCTACTCAGGAAACCAGGAGCTGGTCTCTAAACCCTTCATGCATTTACATCACTGTTTACTTTTAAGAGGACACCGGGGCCACTCAGCACATCAGCACAAAAGTCGGCAGCTCCTCAGTCTCATGATGAGCCCTAGAAAGGGGCACAGTATCAAGAAGATCCCACCCAAACAATGCTCTTCCAAGACTAGGACAACTCTTACTGCTGCAGCAGTGTGAGGTGTGGCACCAGAGCCTGGTCTGTGACCCAGGCACCCTAACCACTGCCTGGTGAGCTCTTCTGACACAAACCATCTGATCTCTTGCCAGCTATGATGACCTCGGCGTTAGCAGAGGGCAGAAGGCTGCTCAGGGAGAAGAAGCAAGGACACGGAGAATGGTGGAACAAATCTATGGGGCAGATGGTTTCTTCTGTGGTCCCCCCGGTGAGTGAAACCCCAATGGAGCAGTGAGGATTACACATCCAGAGCCCCACACAACCAGAGCTGTCAGTGTTTTAGGACACAGGCAAAGGCGAAAGTGCTCCACGAAAGCAGCACGTACACCACCACCCCATGAACTCTGTGCTGCCTTTCAGGAGCAATCACCCAGCACTTCAGAACAGAGTGGTTAGAAAAGGCTTGCTCTGAAATGCTGGGATTGTTTCTCCTTAACTTTTTGCCATATTTCCTTTTTCCCTTTTAGAAATAAGCCTTAAAAGCACCAGGAAAAGGACTAATGTTTTCACCATTTACCCCTATCAAAAGTCAATACTCTGGCGTGTGCCCCACTGCCTCTCTGGTCTCACTCCCTCCCTGCTCCCACTCCCTCTGTTCCATGTTTTCTTCTTGAAAAAATCTAAGTGGAAGTAAAAAATGGAAAGAAAAAAGAGGAAAGCTCCAAGACACACAAGATTTATCCCAAAATAGACACTAGTAAGTAGAAGAAAGAGAAAGAGCGTGCAGATATTTTTACTCCCTTCCCTGCCTGTACTCCACCTCTGAAAGCAGTCAGACACCAGACCCCCCAGGTCTCTGGGAGTTTCTGGGTGAATCTGAGCCCCTCTCTTTGCAGCAGGGCTGCAGAACCAGATGCCAACACCCACTGAAAACGTGCTGACAGCATGGAGAGCGTGTTCTGAAAATGCCCCAGTGCTGCTCTGCTGCTGCTGGCAGATGGGCGAGGAGCAGGGGTCAGGTCCCACAGGGCAGGTGCTGCCTCTCA
>NW_008597540.1:0-661 GCF_000691845.1 Merops nubicus | reverse complement strand
GCACGTGGGGCCCAGTGCACCCTATTGCCATCGAATCATAGAGGGACAGAGTCCATCACTATCACTGAAGTGACAGGATGATCTCAAGAACTGACTGTGGTAGAGGCTGAAGTGAGCCTAACCAGTAGTAAGTGGTAAAAACACTCTGTAGTGACTGGTCCAGATGCCCCATGCATCCTTGGCATAGACTTCCTCAGGAAAGTGTATTATGAGTACTCAAAATGGTATCAATGGGTCTTTGGCATAGCAGCTGTAGAGACTGAGGACATTAAAGAGCTGCTTGTTGTGCCTGGACTTTCAGAGGAGTTTGCTGTTGTGGGGCGGATGAAAATTGAAGATCAAAAAGTGCCAGGTGCTACTAAAATGGTGCATTGAGACAATATTGCACTAACAGAGACTCTGTAGCTCCTATCCAGAAGCTGATTTGTCAACTAGAGAGTCAAGGGGTGGTTAGCAAAACCCACTCACCCTTTAAAAATCCTATATGACCAGTATGGAAGCACAATAAAAAATAAAGACTGACTGTGGATGATCATTTTTACACAAGCAAGGGGGGCTGCCATGCCAGACATTCTAGAACTCCAGTAGGAGCTGGAGTCAAAGGCAGCTAAGTAGTATACTACCTCTGACATAGATAATGCTTTCTTCTCTATTTCTATAG
>NW_008597539.1:0-781 GCF_000691845.1 Merops nubicus | reverse complement strand
GTTGTGCAAATGTTGTTGATAAGACTCAGGGGGTGTGTGTGTATGTGTGTGTAAGTGTTTTCAACCAACATCTGCAATCTCAAGCAGTTGAAAAGTCAAAAAAAAACCCTGCTGATGTCAGCAGATGTTGCTAGAATCTCAAGCAGTTGAAAAGTCAAAAAACCTGCTGATGTCAGCAGATGTTGCTAAGGGATGTTCCAAAGCTAGGTGTGACCTGGTCAGCTCTGGCAATGGGAGCTGCTAAGCTCTTTGCACAACATTTCAAAGTTCTTTTGCTACCTCTACCACCTACCAAGTCAATTGAAAGAGTTTGCATCACAGTTTTGGATAATTGCTTCCTGTTTGGAGCAAGGATTTTTAGGTTCTACCCTGGACCTGTTGCCTGGTATGTGGTAGCCACCATGACTGGTGACTCTGACACAGGAAACCCTGAGGTTCAGCCACACTTACATGGTTGCCCTCTTTCCTCTTATCTTCTTCCTACCACCTTTCTCTTTAAATTGGAGGTTTTCCCACTGATCAGTCTCATAAGGTGACTTGGCAAGTGTTTGATCCTCTGGAAATCCCATTTCCCAGCTCTGACCAGTTGAATGGCTTCACAACTTAATTTCCCTGCCTTTTACCCCCCTTGCCATGTTCCCTGTACAGCCCAAGCCAGCCTGCCATGGTCTTTCTTGCTCAGAAGATGTTGTTGTCTCTTAAGCTTGGTCTTTTGCAGGCTCTCCATGCTCTTGCTCAAAGGCTGGCTGGCTATGGAGACCTTCCTGATGCTCATAATCCT